>NC_056544.1:29511654-29586654 GCF_910596095.1 Thunnus maccoyii | reverse complement strand
AAAGTCAAGCAGAGAATAAATAAGTCTCGGCTTATTTTATTATTTAGCTGCAAAGAGATAAAATAGTGTTAACAGCTCAGCTTTCCATCAAGTGTTCCTCTGCTGACACTTATAGGACAAAACTCCAGATGTTCATGGTTTCAATAGCTTTTAGCTGCTCTGTTTTACATTTGTGTTTATATTTTAATATTTCCTTGTATTTTATCATCTGTTGTACTTTTTACTATAATTTGTGCAGCACTTTGGTCGATTGTTCTTAAACGTGCTATATAAATAAACTTGATTTGATTTAATAGATCAGGAGGCTTCATCAGTGTAGATATGATAAGAGGTGGATCAGAGTTCTGATACCAGTCGATACTTTGATCTGTGAGATTATAAGATGACACAGACGGGAAAAAGTGTATTTGAAAGTTTATGATTAGATGAGACAATAACAACATTCCTCCTGGTTGTGTTGGTGAAGTTATAACAATAACAATGTCTGCTTGTATATCTTAGATTTCTACTGACAATCCTTGAATACATGCAGAGACTTTCTAATGTTTTTAATGTTTCCTATCTGTCTTATCTTCCAGGCAGTAATCGGTTTTAATGCATCTCCATCCCCTATAAAAACCAATTAACTGAACTCACATTTAATCACCTAAAACACTGAGTTGGGAGGTGAGAGGAGCTACTGAGGCTCACAGACAGTGAGACATGTTTCTCATAGACAACGTCAGTCACTCGCTGCTCTCTCTCTTTTACAGCTTTGATCAACATGAAACTCTCCCGATTACATCATCCGTACAGAAGATGAACAACTGTGTAAGAAAATATCAGATTCTTCAGTGGTGGTAGAAGTATCGTAATGTAGCGATACCACAGTATAAAAATACTCCTTTACAAGTACAAGTCCTGCATTCAAGCTCTTACTTAAAGTAAAAGTACAAAAGTATTAATATTTATATGCTGAATGGCCTCCTCTTGGAATATTTCATGTTTTATTGTTTTATAACATTAAATCAAAGGTGATTTAATGCAGATTTTTTTTTAAACTGATCAACAGTAAAAGACTCTTCATGTCAAGGTGAAAACAGATCTCTACATTAATTACAAATATAAAACACATAAAATATAGATGTGAAAAGTAACTTTAGCTGTGAAACGAATATGTAGTGGAGTAAAAAGTACAATATTTCCCTCTGAAATGAAGTATAAAGTAGCATAAAATGAGATTACACTAGTAAAGTACAAGTACTGCAGGACAGTATTTGAGTAAAATGTACTTCGTTATGTTCCAAAACTGAATTTTTTTAAAGTAGAAGTTAATTACAACTCACAATATCCAGTCAGAGAGCTTCTGATTCTGTGCCGTCGGTCACTATTAGTGACAGCTGAGAAAACTGATTAAACTTTTAAATTCTGGTTCAATTGTGGATGAATTCAGCAACTATGAATCCGTGTTTTGTTCTCGTTTTGACTTAATTACTGTTGTGATTTGCACCACTGACGTGTCTCTTCTCCAACGGTGACCGAGTCTCGTTGGTATTGTGGTATTTTGAGCCAAAATAATGGATATAAATGATGATTTCACAGACACAACGCTGAAATAAGTGAAACTGGTGGTTTTACTATAAACATCTATGATCTTTACATTAACCAGGAGAGTCTCGATGTTCAGTAAGAAACAGAAACAGGGAAAAGATCTCTCCTCTTACCACAAAACTCTACAGTCTAGTGAATTAAGTCAAGTTGCCTTATGGGTAATGTAGGCGCTAGGTTTTATCGAAGAAGAAGAATGATGTGTGGAATAAAAAGACAGAACATTTCTGCTTCTGCTGCATCACGTTTCATCCTTTAGTTTTTTTAAACCGTTCATCGTGAGTCCGACAGCGTTATAGAAGCGTGACGTTAAATCTGTGGAAACATTCAAACCGCTGATATTCAGTTACTCACACCAGCACGGGTCGCACAGCGTTGTTCATGTTCCCGTAGGCCGCTCTGCCCAGCAGCTCTCTGAAGCAGTTCTCCGCCAGCGCCGCCGGGTTCTCCTCGCCGTCCTGACCGGCCACCGACGGCGTGCTCGGGTGACCCGCCCTGCAACAGGATAAAAAAAAAAAAAAAAAACACACAGTGAATACAAAAAAAAGCTTTATAAAGTCAATACAGACTGAAATATCTACAAACAAACTGATTTAATTCAAATGGAAAATAAATCACAAAGAGCGTCTGTGTGTTCACATGTCAGACTACAGGCCGGGAATCAATCCTTCATATCACACACAAATAATCTGTAAAGAGAGAGAGAGAGAGAGAGAGGAGGGGTGATGAGAGAGCGCAGAGTGCAATAACATTTAGATGGAGGAAAAGAAACCTTCAGGATATGAGACAGATGGATGAAGAGAGCGAGTGAAGAATGAAGGACTAAAGACGGACGAGAGACTGAAAAGAAATCAATCAGAGCAGCCAGAAAAAAAAAAAAAAAAAAGAAGCAGAAATCAAATGAAAGAGTATCGACCAGCTTCAATCAGATAGGGACGCCTGTGTGTGTGTGTGTGTGTGTGTGTGTGTGTGTGTGTGTGTGTGTGTACATGAGAACATAGAAACACTGTAAAAAATGTTTCATCCAGTATCTGGTTTAGTTTATTTAGTTTATGATGAAACGAGAGAGAAATCCTTCTCTTTGATGAATTACGTACAATTATTAATGTGTAATAAAAATAGTTAATGTGCCGACCATCAACACCAGCGTTCCCAGTTTGAGTCTGATGTGGACTTTTGTCGTCATGGATCCCATCTCTCTCTCTCCTCTCGTTTCCTGTTGTTTTTTTTACTTTCAACTATAACATATCAACGCCGTCATTCAAGATTATAAAAATAAGTTTTTCATAAGATTGACAGAAAATAAATCACCAATTATTCTGATAATCGATTAATCATCATTTATAAGAAAAAAATGTCCAAATTCTCTGATTCCAGCTTCTTAAATGTGAATGTTTTCTGGTTTCTTTAGTCGTCTTTGTATCTTCGGGACTAAACAAGACGTTCTTCGATGACGTCACCTTCATCTCAGGGAAACAATGATCAACATTTTTTTTTTTACCAGTTTCTGACATTTTCTTCTTTATTCTGACAGCTCTAGTCAGTATTCTGTCAAAGCAGCTTCAACGCCTTTAGAAGCAGTGAGGAGCTCCAGTAGAAATACCACTGCTACTCCTCTGAGAGGAGCCCGGTTAAGGTGGGTCAGCAGCTGATCAGGATGCGGCCCGGTCGCCTCCCTGTGGAGGTTTTCTGGTCTCAGGACAGACCCAGAACCTGCTGAAAGGATCAAAGCTGGGAACACCTTGGGATCCTCCAGGAGGAGCAGGAGGAAGCAGTGAGAGAGACACACACATCAGTGCATCTGCTTCAAACTCAAAACCATGATCCATATGATTTTATATTAATCAACAGAGATGGAGCTGCAGCTGTGACGACTTCTGAACCCTGATAATCATTCAAACAGAAGCCTGATTGTTCACCCTCATAAAACTCTACTGTTAACCAGACAGTTTGAATCAATGTTGTCATTTTGTTTACATGTCTGGTTCGCTGCATAATAAAACCTCTGCACAGTTAAAAAAGACAGAAGACAGATGTGTTGGAGTCAGCTGGAAGAAGCACTGAGTCGCTGCCCACTTCACTTTTATTACCAGTTTTATTGGACTCAGCGTGTCGCCACAAAGATCTTTGATGGTTCCCAATAAAACATGAGGAGGATCTTTGTACCTGATCTGCTAATAAAAGTGTCCTGATCTCATTTATACTTGACAAGTCTTGGAAAGATCCTGAAGAACACTGAGGGTTTAAGACTTTTTAACACCACATAGATGCAATTTAAAACCTTTTCATGGTCAAATAATGACGGAAAACCAGTAGGAACAATAAGCCCTGCAATTATTTATTAAGTATGTACATTTATTGACATTTATATCACAGTTTTTGTCATGACTTCCCAGCTGTATATAACAATAATTCCAAATAATGTAATTAATAATTAACCCAGACTCAGATAAATGTCTCCTTTAATCACATGTAAACACGTGTTTTAAACCAGATAACGAGAGCAGATTGTCTTCAGGTTGAAGCTTCAACCTGAAGACATAAAGCAGGAATCATTCTACATTTAAATCCAGCTGATAAAGACGACACAGTCAGCGTGAGAACCAGACTTTCTAGCCGCGCCGCAATAAAAAGAATTCAAGATTTCTGAAACCAATAAAATGAATCCTGATTAATGTGATGTAGGAGGCAGAGAGGTTTAACGGTGACAGAGGAATCAAATGACAAAGATCAAAGAGGATAAAGAAAACGGAGAATAAGACAGACAGCGAAGGGGGAAAAGCTGGGAGGGAGAGAGAGAAGACGGAGAGGGGGCGGACAGTCGATAGAAACTAAATCAGCAGATGAGACGGGGAAGCTGCACGCTGCAAGAAATAACAGGATGAAATCATCTCTCTGCACTGAAACATCGTTTTCACAACAAGTTCCACTTTATTTATGTTTGTAAAACTTCTTTCAATGAATCACAGAGTGGAATTAAAAAGGTCATGTTCACACTAAAGAGGATCAGAGTATCAGTGTGGCTATATTAAATATACATATTAATCTATTTTATATCAAGAAGGTTGATACACTGACCTCAGTGCCGATACATCACAGTATAGTTACATTGTTTTAGTGTTATTACTTCCAGGAGCAGCAAGTTATTTTAACTTTTTATGTTTTTATCTCACAATGCTTCAGTTTTACATTGTCAATCAACAACAATCGTTCACAAAACTGTCTCACCGTAAGGTCCAGAAGAAGATGATGTAATACGACTGAAAGCTCCGATGAGACTATTTTATCAACTACTTAACTCAAATCTCGACACGATAATTTGACACTTGTGCCAGGAAATATGTCCAAGAGATCCTGTAAAATCATTTATATGTTGAAAATACAAGTTATAATCTATTAAACATCCAGATGCTCTATAAAGAAACTGACACTGTGGAAAATATGGAAGATAAAGTCCCAATCCGACCGACCGGGTACCACTAACGACGGTGATCTCTTGTTAACTGAGCACTACAGTACATTTCACCTCTTTTACAGCATCATGTGTCATCATCACTATCATTTTTATGAGCTTCAATTATGTTTTTTTTTTTTCCTGAGAATGAAAGAATTTATGGAGTTGATGAAATAATTAATCACAGGCTAGCGGATAATCCCTGACGGCTTTAATTAGCTAAGTGCACGCAGCACTTTCACATCCAGACAGAAGCTAAACGTTCATGTTATATTTCCAACAAAACCTGCGTCACGACTGATTTGAGACCAGTGTTTAAAGACTGAATAACTCCACAGACCACCATGCTTTCACTGTGACAGAAAACATATATAAACAGGCGACTTTAACCACATGAACGAACCAGTTTCCCTCATGGAGACAATTAGCTTCAGATATGTTAGTTCCCATTGATCCTGCAGCTTTACATACAAGATGAAACTCAACTGTGCAATCTTGTCGTTTCCTGTAGATTTTCCAGGAGTTGGTGTGAGACCGAAGCAGGCCTCCTGTTATGTGTTATATTGATAAAATAATGCAATAGTAAATCACTTCCTGTGCAATAAAAGCCCGGTCACAGATGGACCGTAGGCAGCCGCCGGGTCTCAGGAGGGAAACGATGCAATTACTGGTCGGCCCACGCAGGCGGTTCAGGGGAAATTAAATGCTTATTGTTTTGTTAGAAGCAGGAAAATGAGAGACAAAAATGAAAATCTCTCCGATAATAGAAGTCAGGTTGGTGTTGTTTAATGAAGTGGCCAGAAATAAACCACGTAAAGGAGATTGTTTCTGATGATTGATAGTCGCCGTTTACTGAGGATTTAAGAATAATGTTCGACCACAAAGATGTTTAATTTACAATCACAGACAGAATCCTGCAGGATTCAAACAACACAACTTAGAATAAATCAAAGAAAATGGTGCAATGCAGAAATTTTCCACTTGATGCAACAGTGCAGCCATTATTTGAATATTTGGCAGTGGTGTTATTAAATATTAATAACAAAAACCTTTATTGGTAGAGCACAGAATAATAAAATCAATATATATATATATAAACCAAATTAAAACTCACTGCAGAAATAAAAGTATATAAAAATGTAGTTTTTAGTGGAATTACAGAGGAAAGTTTGATGGCCCTGATAAAAAATGCACACTAACTTTTTACAGTTTTAACCCTGTAAAGCCCACTGTTGCAATATTACAACAATCACTTTTAGCTCTCCTAAAAAAAATATCTATAAATGCTTTTTTTAAAGACCACATTTACATAGTCAATGGGTCCTATTGTTTATCCTTGCACTGCTATTGGATAGTAAATGTGTTTATAGGTTCAGCTCATCTTCTTGTTTTATTGGACTGGATTTGTCAAGAAAGAAGTTCTCTCTCTTCTATCGACTGGAGACTGCTGCAGGAGATTTGTTAGTGTCGGTACATATGAGGATAAAAGTTCATGATGCTTTAACAGTAACATAATAATAATCTACACTGGCTTAATGCGTTTGGACACAGAGCTGCACAGTGTAGGTCACTGTTTAAATCCCCGACACACAGTCGCTGTAGTTAAGTTAAGTGGTTACGTGGCCTGAAGCAGATCTGCTTTTTAGAAAGTAGATGAAATGCCTCCTCTGTGTGTGTGTGTGTGTGTGTGTGTGTGTGTGTGTGTGTGTGTAACCTTAAACCTGCATTAACTGATATTTTCAGTGGAAACACAACACTGACATCACCAGTTGTTTATTTCCACATCCAGCAGTTACGGAGCAGCGTTATCATTCATGTGGAGTCGTGTTTCTGTTTCCACCTGGTGAATGTAAGTCCAGCTGGCAGGAGTCCCACGTTTCAGAGCATCGTGGAGGTTTGGAGGTATCCGTTTTTACACGAATGACGGCTGGCTGGTGTAACGACGCGCCTCATTTAACGCCGCGTCATTTGATGCTCCTATGGCGCACTGCGGGCGTGAGATTTAAAATGCCAACAACACAGAACCAACACAGATTCGTCCCGTTGTTCTTTGTATTTACTGCTGCATGTAATGAATGAAAGGAGGGAGACACGCAGAGGAGGAAAATTAAACTAAGAGCGTTTGTTTCTGCAGTAAATCATCTGTTGAGCCGGCATGAAACAATCAGGAAATAACATTTTATTTCTCTCATTCACTCTAGCGCCCCTCCCTCTCCTTGTTCGACCACCAACGCGCTGGTTTGATGCTCCAAAATCCTCATTTGATGCTCCAAAATCAAAACAAGGTTGGAGTAGGGGCGTCCAGGCGGTTTGACGCACCTCAAAATGCTTTTGGTGCGCGTTTGGCCATTTAAAACAATAAATGTACCACAAAACACACACATGAGACGCTCTCAGTGTGTTTGGACCTTCAGCCTGTGGTGAGACTATCTAGGAAGTGGAGCAGTGAAGCTGTGGAGGACCTCCGTGAGCGACTGGACCGCCACCAACAGCCTTTTTTCCACTGGCACGCTGCTCTGAGTCAAACCACGCCGCGTTGATTTGCTTTTCCAAATTTGCAGAAATGGTCCATCTCGCTCCTAAGACGGACCATCTCTCCAAGGTTGGGGCAAAGCGAGCCCGACCCACATGCACCCATATGTGTATGGAAAGCCCCCCCAAGACGCTGTGAAGTCACTACATTAGCTTCTGTAAAGAACATCTGGATACCATCACACACCAGGACGAGTTACGACAACGACAACAAACCCTGATTCACAGCTACACTCAGTTCAGGAGTGAAGTTTAAAGAGATGAAATACAGGTTTAGCAAGATGGTGAAAGAAGCTAAACAATAATTCTCAATTAATGACTCTGCTTCTGTCTGAAAGGCCTCAGACAGATTAGCCCTCAACTCCATTAACGACTATCACCCCGCCAACAATCTGGATGAGTTCTACTATTGATTTAAAAAACAAAAGGACAGTCCTGACACATCCCCCTTCACTACAGCTATCACCAACCTCCCACCCCCGATTATTGGATTATCAACATTGTTGCCAATTAATTTCCTTTTTGGCAATTGATTAATAGACTGATTGTTGTTGCAGCTCTTGTATTTAATCAGCTCTGAAGAGGAAAAAAAGGTGCAGAGAAGCTGAGATATGTGACTGCAGAGATGATGGCAAATAAGAAAAAAAACAGGTCAAGGTCATTTTCAAGGTGGCTGCACTGAAACACAGCAGTGTGTGTGTGTGTGTGTGTGTGTGTGTGTGTGTGTGTGTGTGCTTCACAACAACACAAGCAGGCAGTTAATTGTGAAACAAAGGGAGCTTTTCTTCGTTCTTCTCCGAGCCTCCACCTCTAGTTTCTGCACGCTGCCCACGTCCGCCTTCCCTGAGAAGCAATTAACAGAATCAAACGCCCTTGACTGTGGCGTCCCGCCAGGTCCGCCGAGGCTCGATTAGAAAGCCTACGACACGCCGCCGCGGGGCAAACTGACCATGGCCGTGTTTGGGAACAACATTATCCCGAGCAGATTGTGTTTGTGCGTTCGGAGGAAGAAAAAAGAAAAAAAACAAACACCGTTCTTCCTGCGGAGCGGCTGAGGCTTCCTCTAACTGCTGGCGAGTCTCTATAAAACTCTGCTGATGGACAGTATATGTTTGACAGGATAAATGGTAAATGGCTGCATTTATAAAGCGCCTTTCTAGACTTCCGACCACTCAAAGTGCTTTACACTACACGCCACATTCACCCATTCACACACACGCCAACCTGCTCATCAGGAGGAGTTTCTAATCATTCACACACCAATGGCGGCACAGCCTTCAGGAGCCATTCAGGATTCAGTATCTCGCCCAAGGACACTTCGATGTGGACTTTAGGAGCCGGGGATCGAACCGCCGATCTTCTGATTAGTGGACCCATAAGATGCCTCTTTACAGCTCAATCAGCTTTTCCTCCATTTCTCTCAGAACACAAACCTTTCTTCTTCTTCTTCTTTTTGTTTGTTTGCGTCTCCCTCTGTGACAAACAAGTGACATCACTGGTTGCAAATATCAAACGTGTTTTCATGAGATCGACTGGCGGCGGCAACCAGATCTGAAGACTGCAGATAAGAATCTTCACATATCCCCACTCACTCCCATCAGACGTCACGCACAAATCGGATTGAGAATCGTCTCGACGGTCGTCATGCGTGTCTGCGCCTTGAGGCAGAAATCCATCATGGATGAGGCAGAGACGCGTGTGTTTTCAGTCTGACTCTGCTCGCTGTGATTGCAGATGTTTGCACCTGGCAGCATGACGACGTGATGTACGCTGCATGATTACAGATGACAATCATCATGATTACCATGTTGTTTGTTCGGACTCTTTGCTCTGATGATTGGGAGGTGATACCTTTTCTTCAACAGGCTTCACATGATCACACGCCGGACTAATTAACTCTTCTAACTGCTGAGAAGTCGTTTGTCTTTGACATGTAGGAGGCTTCACTTCCACTAAAGAGATCATTTTATCCCAGCGCTCAAAACTCAGATTGTCCCCACCATAAAAGAAACAAAAAACAGCAGCAATGTTCATTTGTTCAAATGTTAAAAAGGACCAAAACAAAGTTTACCTCACAACCTCTCAACAAAACATCATGATGATTTTGAAGCGAGAGACAGAAAACGTTCACCACCTTCTTTCTCCGACCTCAACCAAGTAGCTTTAGGTCGTTTTCAAACATACAGTTTGTTTGTTCTGGTTTCTATTCACACAGAAAAAAAATATCATAATTCAAAGATTCACGCCAACTTACAAGTCGTAGTTATGAATGGGAAACTGAAAGCTCGAATAAATCCGACTTCACGCTTCATAATATGAAGTTCCTGAACATCTAACAAACACAGATGCCTCATGTCAGCCAAAGTCCGTCGTTGATGGTGATTAAACCCAAAGTTAATGGATATAGTGTTATATAACCCTCACTCCAACTGTGTAATCATAAAACCATCTTGAGTTCTCTGATGACACGAACGGTTGAAAATAATCGTAAACATCCATCTCATGTAACGTGAAAGGAGCATAAAAGCCAGTTGAGAACGTTCTCTCCTCTTATTGGTCAGAAGTGTCTGGAGCGAGAACATAAACACATAATCACTAATCAAACATCCCAGCATGCAAAGTGCATCTATACAGGAGCCGTTTCGCTAAAACTTGCAGCCTTGTAGTCAGTCAGATGGAAGTCAGATCACATTCCCGCCATAAATGAACTGTCTGCTCAGGAGTCTTAAAGGTCCCCTCAGTTTAAGCTTCATGTATCTATAGAAAAATAGCAAAAACAACTAAATTATTAACCGAGATACATGTGACTATAGCTTAGCTGTTGTTTCAGAACCATGGACAGCGCTGCTCGCTGTGTGTGGACGAGAGAGAGAGAGAGACAGAGACAGAGAGAGAGAGAGAGAGAGAGAGAGAGAGAGAGAGAGAGAGAGAGAGAGAGAGAGAGAGAGAGAGAGAGAGAGAGAGAGCCTCCCGCTGCTGATTCAGACAGAGAATAGTTCATGCGAGTGCTCTGATTAATAAATGTATTCTTTGATTTTGAAACAGTAGCTTTATGTTGTTGTTATGCCTTTCTGAGGCTGTTGCATAGTTACATCTATTTTATTTTATGAAAAAAAAAAACCCTCACACCTTTTAACAGCCTCTTCTGTCACTTCATCATGGCACAAGGCCTGTTGTGAGCACATATTTGAAGCCGTCATCTTGGGCTTTGCAACATTGTGATGGACATTTTTCACCATTTTCTGACAGCTAATCAATCGATTAAGAAGATAATCTACAAATTAATAGATGTGGGGAAAGAAATCATCAGTAGCATCTCAGTTCTTTATACCTGCCTACAAAGCTTCATTATTTAACCAGAACTGTTTGAATCAATGAACAAATCAATCAAGCAGCCGACAAAAAACAGGCTAAAAATGACATTTGATAAGTTCAACAGCAACATCTGAGCAGGTTACTCTGGATAATCCACTGGTTTTATTCCTGGAACTACTTCATACCAAAGAAACAGCCATTAAATCCCAACTATGTGATTGGGGAATGTATTTCTGCTGTAATTTAAGGTGAACGAATTCTTAAACAGATACAAGATTTAAATGACAACGAGAAATGTCCTCACTTGAGAAAAAAACCATAGTCACCAAACTACATAAATAAAACAATGAAGGATGATCTTCTACAATTCAATTACAGTTATGGTTTTGTACAACTTTAAAGACTAGTAGATCTACAGAAATCATATATGCATATATATTTATATATGTATATTTATATTAAGAGTTGAAGTATTAAATATTTAACGTGCCCTTCCTCTTTAACCTCACACATTCAGCCTCGCCACCTTCAAAGACCTCACTTCCAGCTTCAGATGTGACTGAAGGATCTGCTCATTAACTTGCAGGAGGACCATTAGAAACGGCTGGTGTGTTGCCATTAACGAAGAGATGATCCCCCCGCGGTGTTGAACGCACCGCCGCTGAAGGAATATATGCAACGTAATTATATATGCATTATGTGAAGACGGTATTTCCATTTAAAACCGTGGAAGATTAGATGTGGTGATTGGACTGTTGGCAGCGGGAACCGAGGGAATCAAAATTGGAGGATTCAGAAGAAAGAAACGGAGCATGGTTGGATTCTTCTTTGTCCGCCGCCTCTTTAGAAATACAGACAAATAGCTGAGAGGTCAGTATCTACACCCAGCAGGGTCAGAACTAAACCGTTTTATCTTACTGGACATGAAAATTCAAACCGTTTTTCATTTAGATTTAGAGGACATAGTGAATAATTTCCACTTAGAAAACGGGTTTATTTAGGTGAAAACGCATCACAACCACATTATACAAGGTGGTTAATATCTATTTTTGCCCCCTCATGTATGTTAATGGGGTAGACAGAACATTAGCAACAGTTTTCACCCGCTACGACCTCAATAATAGACATAAAGTAGAATTATCACCTGTAGAAGCTTCGTAAAAGTAGAATTTATGGCAGAACTGTTGGATTGGATTATATTAGATTGCACAGATGTTCTTATTAAAGTGCTCAGTGAGGGTATTTCCTAGTAGAGGTGGTCACTTAACACTTTGATTTTGATCCAAAAAAACAGAGATTTAAGGCCACGCTAATTAAAATATGTAGACACTTTAACACTCCAGCTATATGAGACTGTTGAACATGTTGAACATAAATCTGCTGCTATAACAGCCTCCACACTTCTGGCTTCTGGTTTTCCAGCAGATGTTGGAACCTCACTGCAGGGATTTGCTCCCATTCAGCCACAAGAGCATCCATGAGGTCCAACACTGATGTCAGATGATGAGTCTGGCTGGTGTCGGATGGGGCTGAAGTCAAAGATCTTCAATACTAAACTGGGAAAAACATTTCTGTATGAAGCTGGCTTTGTGCACGAAGGCATCGTCATGTTGAAACAGTAAAGAGACAAACTGTTGTCATTGTTAGCTGTAGCATCTAGTGGAACTAAGAGGAATAGATCAAAAGTATGTGGACAGACGTTTGACTTCATCTAGATTTGAAGGTGTTTTATCTGCTGATGAACAGTTGATAATGCTCCAAGAAATGAAGAAATGCTGCAGCCAACAGCTGGAAGAAGACAACTACTATAGATGTAAACAATGAAGGCTCAGGAGGTAGAGCGGGTCGTCCACTAATCGGAAGATCGGCGGTTCGATTCCTGGCTCCTCCAATCCGCATGTCGATGTGTCCTCGAGCGAGATACTTAACCCCGACTTCCTCCTGATGGCTGAACCATCAGTGTGTGAACGGTTAGTTTCCTCTGATGGGCAGGTTGGGACCTTGCATGGTAGCCCTCTGTACCCATTCAGCGTATGAATGTGTGTGAATGTGATTCGTAGTGTAAAAAGCGCTTTTAGTGGTCGGAAGACTAGAAAGGCGCGATAAAAGTAGAGTCCAGGCTGCAGTGATACAACACAATGTGTTTTTGTGAGACGGGAAACTGACAGTGAAGAGAACTCAGGCTACTTTCATCCTTTTAACAAAATTCATAACATTTTAAAATTTGTTGTTGCACTTTTTTTTTTAGAAAGCAAAATTCAGTCCAAAATTACAACAGGAAGAAATATTGTAATTTATCTCACAGCTCATCAACATTTTTATAAAGTTATTTTAATCATTTAGTCTGAAAATGTCCAGCTGAATGTGAAAACTGCTTGTTTTGTCCAAACAGTCCAAAACAAAAAGATATTGTTTATAATAACATTTAACCAAGAAAAACAGCAAATCATCACATTCAAGATAGAATTAGAAATTAATTAATTAATTAAAGCTTACATGTTAATCAATTGAATTAATTCTATATGTAAAATGAATGTGAGAGATAAACTGCTGCTGTCAGACTGTCAACTGTCCAGTTTTTATTTACTTTTGTTTTTCTGTATTCTATTTTTTTATTCCTTTATTTCCTTCAGAAAACTTTAGCTGCACATGAGAGCTGACAGACGTTAAATGTTTTGTGTTTTATTAAACTTTGCCTCATCAGTGTTCAGCTGATTTCAGAGCAGACACAGTTTTACTTCCTGCTCTGCTTTCACATCACGATCATCTCAAATGTGAAAACTCTGCCGACCATTTCACATTTCGAGAGGCAACGACCGTAAACTATAGAGGCTGTTTTACTTTGCAGGTAATCTGCACCTGCTGTACATCACCACTGAGAACACAGTAACAGATGTGTATAAACCAGCAACAGTATGACTGGCTGCTGTTTTTGCTGTTCAGGATGGACGGCGACGCTTGTGTCACCTGTGGGCGTCATCACCCAGACAGGAACGCCACCGCGTCCAAAATAACGACACGGAGACACCGGCCGAGGGTCGGATCACACATCACCAACCCCTTAATTCCTCCACATGAGTCAACGGTACGCGAGGAGGAGGAGGAGGAGGAACGCACACACACACACAAAAAAAAACAGGGTCCAAAAATAGCTTTTTGTTCACATGGAAACTACCCGAATGAGACGGAGAGGAGAGGAAGCCGCTGTGAGAGAGAGAGAGAGAGAGAGAGGAGGAAAAGAGAGAGAGAGAAGGTGATGAAAGAGGAAAAAAAGAAGAAAGAAGGCAGAAAAAGTGAGAAGAGAAGAAGAAGAGCGGGAGGGAAAACCAAGAGAGGAGAGGAGATAAGGAGGTGAACGAGGGTAAAATATCGATACGGGTTTTACTTTTGTTTTCAGTATTGTTTTATCTGTCTGTTGTTATTTTACGCTGCAGTATCAGCCAGGTCTCCCTGACACCAGACCTTACACTGTTTAAGATTAAAAAAAAAAACTCCTTTATCTGCTGGATGAAATTCAACTGCCTGTAAAGTCTTAACTCATCTAAAAGAGAAAGGACAAACAGAAAGTGCTACTCAGGGAGAGTTGGCCTGTTTCCTGCCTGGCAGTGACTTTAAGTGGTTTCACTTTCATATAAATATGTTTTTTTTTCCCACAACGGCAAATATTTTTAAGTTTCTTCTTCTTCTTAAGTGACGCATGGTGACTCATTTTGCCACAAAATGTTAATGAATATCTATTTTTAGGGGAGAGAAGAGCAGAGGAAGAAGAGAATAAAGACAGAAATAAACAAAGAGTAACGAGGTGAAGACGGGTGAAGTAGAGAGGGAACAGAGTTAAGCTTCTCGTCCCGCCTCGTCGATCTGTGGAGTAAATCTTTCAGGCCTCAGACGCCGGCGAGGGGATGAGGAGACGCGGAAACTCCTCAGTGTGATGCATCATCAAGATCTCCTGCTTCACCTGGATGTCGAGGTGGGATTTTGAGGATTGAACGGATATAATGAGGCTGTAGGTGTGAGGAGGAGGCAGCGAGGACAGTAATTCCCAGAAGGTTTATATTCTTTTTCAGCCGGCGTTCCGAACCAGAGCGACTTACAACAGACCCGACAGCAGGATTTAGTTTAGATCTCGACTCTTCTCATACTGAACGCAGCAAAAGAGGTCAAAGGTCAAACCAGCAGACCAGAAAAAGGCTCCAAAGTATACTTCAACAGATAAAAAGTGTTCATAAAACTGTTAACAAAGTTCATAAAACAAACTGTAAATTCTCAACTAACAATTAAAAGTGTTTCCTAATAAGAGGAAAGTAAAAACACTGAAGGAACTGTGGAATCACCTTTATTATAATGACTCTAAAATGCCCATTTAACACTAATTCGATCAGTCAAAATAAATAAATAAATGACAGCCTACCAGGAGAGGAGGAAGGCTTTTAATGTGAAACATCTACAGGAAGTGTTCAGTTTCCTTTTCAATGTTTATTTCCGCATACATAAAACGCAGCACATCGCATCGTAGGATTGATAGCAGAGATTACTAAACATTATTTCACTGTCGAATATTTGAGGGATACATTTAAACACTCAAATATAATGGTGCACAGTGAATATAGTACAATATAGAGTAAATAGGATGTGATTTTTGACACAAACTAATGCTGCGTACCTGCCATGTTGAATGACGGACACTTCCGTATTAAACGCCAGGTCAGATCCTGAACATCTAAACTTTCAGAAAAATCCATTTCAAAGTTGAAGTTATGACTTGTACGTCGATGTGAACGAGTCAGAAACTTGTAATTACGGTAACTCAGGTGTGACATGAACGCAGCATAGAAGTCTACAACCATGCTAGCTGCTGCGTGAGGCTGAACATGCTAATATTTGCTAATTAGCACCAAACACAAAGTACAACTGAGGCTGATGGGAATGACTCTGGTTTTGCAGGTATTTAGTTATAATCAGAGCAATTCATAGTCTGAAAATCATGATTGTCTGCACCAGATCTTTTACTGATCCATCCAGTAGTGTTAAAATATTTCACAGGATAAGTGAGTCTGTCGCATGTACCTTCTGCTAACAATCCCACAATGCAATGCTCTGCATTTTACAGGTGAGAAAATGATGACACATAATGATGATAATTCATAAAGGCCAGAAATTTCAATGTACTGCTCACTACAGAGGGCTCCACTGAGTGTCTGTGGTAGAGGGAGCAGTGAATGAGTGAATAAGTGAATCTGGACGCAGCTCTAGATTAAACAGTGAAAGCCACACATGAGCCAAAACAATAACTTCATTCTCCGAGGTGGAGAAAAGTCTGACGTTGCAGGCGAAGTAGTTTTACCTCGAGAGAAAAGCATCAGTGCTGCGTTGAGGTGTGGCTCATGATTGAGGTTACCTCCGAACTACAACAGTTCTCACCTTAGAAAATCAAATATTTGGCTCAGTGACGCTTCACTCCACTCCAGCTCCAAATTCAACGTGGAACAAACAAAAAACTTAGTGTATCTGTTCAGTACCTGTCCAGATCCTCGCTGTCCTGCATGTTGAACAACATGGACGGGATCAGTTTGTCCATGTGTTGAGGCTCCCAGATGATGGCCTGCAGCTCGTCGTTCACCGTCTTCCTCACCACACCCTGCAGACCTTTGATCCCGGCCACACGGATCCTGACACGGACACACAGTGACTGTTAACTATACGAGGAAAAACATTCAATGCTTCAGACAAACACTAAAGCTGGTTGTTACTCAGATGGAAGTACAAGAACACAAACACACACATGGATTAAACAGGTGAGAATAAAACACAAAGCAAACTGTCCTATTTAGAAAAACGACAGTATTGACTCAGTTTAATCCTAAAAGAGTTTCCTGTTATTGATATACTGATATGACAGTAAACATGTTCAAAGTTCCAAAACTTGAGGTGAACATACAAAGAAAGACTTCAACCTTCTCCGAACACTTTGTAACGTTTTTTTCTACCTTGCTGACAAGCTGACATCAGCTTGCCCTTTGTTGCTAAGGCTGTTGCTAAGGTCTTTCCACGTGTTGTTCACATGTCCACTCTTATATTTCAGCTGGAACATGCACAAATGTATTTGAGAAGATGACATTTTGTGTAAAGATCAAGGAAAAGTAGTGAAATCCTGCTACTACAGTTTGTTCACGTAGCCTCCAGAAGCTTCCTGAAGCTGACCAATCAGAACAGAGTGGGCTCATCGGGAGGGCGGGGACTCTCTTAAAGAGACAGGAGCTAAAACGGCCTGTTTCAGACATAGGCTGAACTGAGGGGCTGCATAAAGATAAATAAGTAGTTTTAAACTGTAAATCATGCAAATATATTCCAGTAGAGCCCCAGAATATAAATATAGAGCTGGAAATGTGCAGAATATGTGTCCTCTTTAACCAAAGGTGGAGGTGTTGGATGAGAAAATGCTCATATAAGTTTGTTTTTTTGGGAGGTGATTCCTTGAGCCTTGCTGCTAATGTGTTGAAAACAAAGACAAAAACTGGAAACTTGAATGATCTGAGTCCAGCGTCTGCGTATCTACTATATAACTCTTTCTCATATATTCCCCAACTGTCATCTGGTTTCTGAGGAACAATAATAACACTTTGTTTTTATATCATTTCCATCACTGACACACACTGAGACCACACACACACACACACACACACACACACACACACACACACACACACACACAGACGTCTCAACAGTCTGAAGAGCAGGATCTGGTCTCTGGACTCAGGTGCAATCAGAGCCCAGCGAGTCTGATTCCACTGTTTACTATTTCTGTCTCTCTCCTCTCCATTTCCCCGACACATACAATCGTATGAGCAATAATATGAAAAAACAGGGCGGGTGACCTCGCCTTCGGCTTAATCCAATAACCGCCACGGAAATTCTATTTGGGAATTCCTCTCCACCTACAGCGAGCCGCCGCTGAATGGAATAATGAAATATGTTGGGGGGGGGGTGGGAGGGGGGGAGCAAAGTGAGAAGTCACACTGTTTACAGCTCGGCGGCGGCGGCTGCGGCGAGGTATCAAGCCAACTCGGAAATAATCCCAGCATCCCCCTGGCTCTCCTCATACTCCCCCCTCCCACCCCCACCTTCGACCAATACACACAAAAGCACAAACACTAGCATGTACACACACTCATACATACAAATAGAGATAAAAGTGCATTTCCATACACACACACACACACACACACACACACACACGCAGGTCTCAGCTGCTGCAGTGATATTTTTGCAAATATCTGCAGTAATTCTGGAGGAAGAGAAGCTGTTTTGACAACGAAGGCGAGAGTCTTCAGGAATTGTTTTAACACACTGCTGATCTGTGTTAGGAGTCAGAGGGTGGGCGTCTCAGCGGGAGCCCAGTCTTGTAAAGTGCTGTGTGGTGTTACAGCCTCGCCGAAGCTTCGCCGCCACCATCACCATCACCACTGCTGCTGCTGCCGCCGCCACCGCCACTGAGCTATTTTTACCCTCCGAACACAATACAGCGGCTGGCAGGCAGAGAGTTTCTCTGTCTTCACAACAATGAGAAGTGGTGTTTGCCTGACGCCTGGGTTCCTCAAATTTATCATTATTAAAAACAAAACCCGCTGATTCCAGAAGAAGACGAGTCTGTATTTTGTATAAATACATGCATGTACATACAATGCACCTTAATATAATCAGACTGTCCACTACAAAGTATGTTTACATTAATAATAATAAACTTTATTTGTATAGCACCTTTCAAAAAATCATAAGTAAAAGACATAATCATTCATGAATAAGAATACAAATGCTTTAAAATGGATTAAAATGTTTTAGTATATGATATGGTGTAAAAGTCATGTTTTTAAGTGTCGTTTAAAGCTTTCAGCAGAGACTGCTTCTCTAACGTCTTTAGGTAAGGCGTTCCAGAGTTTGGGAGCGCTAGTATTTAATTTTATATTTGTATGAATTTCACCAGAAATTAAGGAATTCATCCTCTTTTTTTTGTGTACATCAACATGTGTTCAGGTGTTTTATTGTCTTAGAAAGACTCGTGTAAAAATAAAGTATCTTTCTCTTTTTATTGATTCCATCCTGCTGAGACTCTCATTGAATCACAAATCAAGAGAAAACTGGGTTCATGTAAAAGTCAGCTGAACCCTCAACGTGCAACATATACTTAGATGAAATGTGTTATCTGCTGTAAATGTGGCAGATTTATGTTATATTCTCTCCCTGCTGTAAGTGAAGCTATTGTTAGTGGAAAGAGGACATTTAAACCTCTAAACTGGAGCTGTTGGGTGCAGATAAACCCGTTTCTCTCTGTGAATCACTTCAGGTTTTCACATCATTTAAGCTGCCGCTATTCTCTAACACTTCATTTCATCATCATCATCATCATCAATGTGTCTTTCAAACGCATCGGATTTCAATCCGGCGAGCGCAGCGGCGGTGGTTTTAAAGTGAGCCAATGCGGTCTCAGCGGGAGGGGAAAGCCATGAAATATGGATCAGGAGGAGATGTATTTAATTCTGTATTCACTGGATTCAAGTGGGATGAGACCTGTGCTGGTTGGGGATTGTGTTATTACAGCCCCCCCCCCCCCCCCCCCCCCCCCGCCCCCCTCCCCGTTGGTATGATCCATCGCTGCATTAAATAAGAAGGTTGTTTCTGAAAGCTGCGATATTTGAAGCAAAGAGACGGTAAAATGTCTCCATAATAGTCAGAAATAATGCAACATCGGACAGATATCAGATTTCAGGAGGACAAATCGATGTGTGCATCGACTCGGCTTTAACTGCAGCAGACTCAATTTCACCGCATGAAGGGAACTAATGAGAGAAACTATCTGCAGTATCAATGATCAATCAGCTGTTTTCACACGGCTCTGAACGACGCTCGCAGCTGCTCCGGGGAGCTAAAGAGGCAAATTAAACAATTCATCATTTTCTCGCTGGACCGACGCACTTTTGGAACCATATTTAGATTAGTTTTTCTTTTTAAATTAAGAAAATGAAAGAATCGGTACAATCAGAGAGAGGGAGAGCGGCGTACACATTGTGCTTTATGAATAATGCAGCCTCTTTCTGGATTTAATCAATAATCAATATGTCATCATGCTTTTAACTGCTGTGATGTTTCAGAAAGTGGAAGGCAGAGGTGAATTTTAAACATCTGATCAGCTTCAGTACAGATGATTTAAACTCAATAGGGAGTAATAAGATCTTTGTTCAGTAGTTTAGTTTGACAAAAAAAAAAAGTCAATGTCCACTTACTGGCTTTTTCCAGAGCTTTCAACTATATCAAGTAGCTATACAGTGGTTGGAAACTCTGGCAAAATGTAATAACCTGATATTGTTCCATTGAAACTACAATTTCCAAGGTCAAGAATGAACTTTAATGCTCAGCAGCCTTTCTGTCCGGGTGCTTTACTATTCAAAAGTTCAAAAATACAATGAGTGACAGTGGTTAGTTGGGAGAAAATCAACTCTCTTCAGGTCAAATGGGCAACAGAAAGCATCACTGTATATATATACACACACACATATATATACATATATATATAGATGGGTGAGAGATTAAAGGGAAAACCAACATAAAGTTTCTTAGTAAGATGTTGGGTCACTACGTGCTGCCAGAACAGCTTCAGTGCAGCTTGACATTGATTCTACAGTCTCTGAACTCTACTGGAGGGATGAACATCATTCTTCAGAAAGATATTCCCTCATTTGGTGTTTTGATGATGATGATGATGGTGGAGAGCGCTGTCTAACACGTCAGTCCAAAATCTCTCATAGATGTTCAGTTGGGTTGAGATCTGGTGACTGTGAAGGCCATAGCATATGATTCACCTCATTTTCATACTCATCAAACCATTCAGTGACCCCTCGTATCCTATGGATGGAGACATTGTCATCCTGGAAGAGACCACTCCCATCAGGATAGAAATGTTTCATCATAGGATAAAGGTGATCAATCAGAACAACTTTGTATTGATTTGCAGTGACCCTTCCCTCTAAGGGGACAAGTGGACCCAAACCATGACAGCAAAATGCCCCCAAAGCATAACAGAGCCACCAGATCCCCTCACTGTAGGGGTCAAGTATTCAGTCATGTACCAGTTTAATTTGTCACCTGTCTGTATGTATATATACTGTATATGATTGTTGCAGTAGCAGTGAAACCTTTGTCTCTTAGTGGTGGAATGTATACAGAGAAAAGTAATGGTCCTAAAATTGAACCCTGAGGAACGCCACGTGAAATGCGATCAGGAATAAATTTTACAGAAACATGTCGTTAGAGGAGCAGAAACCAGTTTAAGGCTGAGCCAAAAATCACATCTGCTGCACAGAGGAGGTACTTAGTTGTTTCTAAGAGAGGTCTCAGTGCCAAAAATGAGTCTGAAAGTTATTTTGCTTTAAAAAAAAGTCTAAAATTTAACAAAATAGTTTATCAAAAATGCCTATAAAAGTGTCTAAAACTATTTGGCAGTGGTGGAACAACTACTCAGATCCTTTAGTAACAGTAATCTGTTACAGTAAAAGTCGTAATCTTGAGCATGGAACTATTTTTTGAAACCATATGAGAAGTTTAGAGGAAAAATATCTCTTTGGTGAAACTGTTATCAACTCATAGACACCTGAAACATGTTAAATGACCACAACTACGAGCCAAAACAGTTGGGAACCACTGGTTTGATATGTGTTGAATGTCATAATCTTATATGTTTAACTACTTTCCACCACTAGAATGATGGAGTTGAGTTCGTGTTTTGAACTCTGCTCGTCTGTATGTGTGTCTCTATCTTCTTACCTGGTTCTGGTCTCTGGGTCTTCGTGAGTCGAGTGGCACATGGCGCTAAACTGGGAGACGAAGAAGTCGTAGCGTCGGTGGTAGGACGGCGTGTCCTCCTCGATGTTGGCAAACTTCACAAACTAGAGAGAGGACAGGAAGAGAAGGGAAATGTTCGTTAGACTCGCCGCTATTAACACAAAAATGAGACGAGACGGTTACTGGTTGAAGGTCGTGGTTAAAGTCGTCACGGCGTACATATCAACTTGAAAGATTTTACATCAAACAGCATCTTCCTCACATCATCATCATCGTGTTTTAGGGATGAATCAGTGTTGCATGGCCATGAAATGGAAGCGGTGCTGATAATGATAATAACCATTAGAGAGCCCCCCCCCCTTTTCATCCAGCCTATAATTTCCTCCCTCCAAACAAGCGTCCTCTCGTCTCTCTCCAAACAGTCAGCTGTGCCTCGAGTGCCGTTTCTAGTGACCCCATCATTGTCCACTCCGGTAAATTTCCTCTTTACATTTCGGCATCGGTGACTCAAACCTGTCAATTTCCTCCCATTTTGTATCTAACCTCTCCTGAGGGGTAATGGCTCAGATGGAAGGAGGTGCAAACGGCTGCTGGCATCTCAAACATGCTACCGTAACGCTGCGGAAAAGGAGGAGGAGGAGGGAATCCAGGTGATAGACATGCCCGGAGCAGGGTCTAATTACTGGGCTGAGGAGGGAATGTGGAGGCTCCTGAATGGATTTAAATTGGTTTTTTTACAATCTTGCAAAAATATACACGATAGAAAACACACATATCAAAGAACAGACATTAAATAGACTGGAGACTGGAACTGATCAGCTGTTGGTGAGTCTGTCAGTCCACCACTTTGGTCCAGACTGAAACAGCTTTTGGAATGATTGGTACAGATGTTCATGGAGCTCAGACGATGACTCCTCCTGACTTCGGTGATCCCCTAAATTTCCCTCTAGCCCCACCATGAGGTTGATGTTTGTGTATCCTGGAATGGGGGCTGCGCTGACAAAAAAGAGGATCAGTCGGATATCCGGGAGAGCCGGTAGGCCGGCTGGAACAACAACAGAGAGGACGGTGGACTCTGAGTATTACAGCCTGACCGCCTGTCTAAATCTTCTGCAGGATTATGGAGGATGAGGGACATCCATCGCTAGTGGACAGTGTGAAGTGTCTTATTGTGAAGGCAGCGGCAGGATGAAACCACCTGTCTCACATACTGTTTATTCCACAGAGGATACGACCGTAGAACCAGAACTTTATAAGGAAGTACAACAGGGTTACTTTGATGCTGTTGTTTAGATATTTTTATGAGTTTTTATTGATTTATTTACATGTGGGTATTTATTTACTGCAGTTTGGTAGTCAGTGTGGGTTGATTAGGATTAGGATCGCTGTAATTTCAAGCTCTTACAGATGAAGAAACTGAACCTTGGTTTGAAGACAGCTCAGTCATTAACTGGCATGTCAAGCTGCACATTTGTGATCCACCTGCACATGAACAGAACACGTACGAACCACATTCAACTCATTTATCCTGTTGAATTAATCTGAAATATGACCTAAGCAGACTGTACTTCTTTACATCTGCTGAAAAAGGAGTAAAAAGGTATTTTTTATTTGCAAACTTTGTTCATTTATTAACTAAATTATCGCTTAATAACGTGAAGGCAAGATTCAACTTGATGACAAGGAAGTGCTTCCAGTGCACATTGGAGCTGTGAAGATATCACATGATTGAATTTCAAATGTGTTTTTTCTTGTCTTGCATTTCAATCAACACATCAGCTCCTGAATTACGTCTGTTTAAGATGCTTTTAAACAGAAACAGCACAATGTTAAAATAAAGACACCTTCTGATTCATTTGAATGGAGCAGCTGTGTTAAAACATAGAAGATTGTAATTACTCTGTAAAACGAACTCAAGTGTTTGTGATGTTCACCTGGAAATCGTCAAGACAAAAGATGAAATAACTGCTGACGTGAAAGTTTTTCAGAGTTGTTAAATCCTGTCAGTGCAGTGTTTTGGTTATTTTTACTTCTAATAATACTTTTTATTTAATGAAAGAATCATATTAGTACATATATAAACTCATTTATTAAAAAAATCTTCCACAGATGCCCTGCAACACTAACCACCAGCGATCCAGAGAACCAACACACTAGATTATGGATCACAAATTAATTGAAGTGAATTGAATAATCAATAAATAAAAGTTGCAATTTTTGATAACATCTAGCTTTTGTTACTGTGGAGGTCATAGTCATGTATTTTAAATGGGTTTGCTTCTGAATGAATGTGATGTCAAATTAAAATGATAATAATAATAAAATCAAATGAAAATGAACATTTTTTGTGGTGTTTGTGTGTCTTGATCATTTTCAGCAATTTAAAAATAAAAACACACTTTAAGGCAATTTGAACACATTTCTAGAATTTCTTCATTTGTCTTTAATTGAACAGAGGAGTGAATGTGTTCACATGGAGGGGATAAGTGCTTTAAGTGAAGGGGCGGGGTGGGGGGGGGGGGGGATTCAGGCTGGAGCTGAGGGCTCATCATGTAAATAAGACTAATCAAAAAGCGACAGGCTTCATGCCTCAGCGACGCCTCACGGCAGAGCGGTTAGGATTTTCAACAATGAGAGAAAGAGAGAGTGATACAAACACCAGCACGGTTAGTTTTACTTCCCTCAGGCGACGTCAAAAAGCTCCGTTTAAAATAAAAAAAAAAAAGTCCTGTGAAATGGACTGATTTGACTTATCTAGCATAACAAAACAAGCAGTAAAGAGTAAAATACATTTAAACAGCCGTCGCAGAGGCACGGTGAACATTTGGGAACATGGCAGTCAATTAAAAAACTTTTTTCCAATTATGTTGTCAAGGGCAACAGTTTATTTAAAGCAACTTCACCTAAAATGTCTTTTTAAGTAAACATTTATTTCCTGCAGGTATGAAAGGTGGCTGTTAACAGTTTCTAGTTGTACTGAGCACAAAGCTTGGATTCAACACACAATATCATTAACGTTTTTATCATAAATATGAGTATGTGAAATATGCTGAACACACAGAAGTGGTTAAAGTTCCTTTTGATATATTTTTACATCATTTAAACTTACCACCATTTGAATCCACTGATTTTTAAAGACACTTTTCAATCCTACAGGATGGTTGATGCTTGATATTTAAAAGAAGGGCTGAGTATCAAACCTCAACACTTTCTGACAACAGACTGAAACGTGTCAGCAGCTCAGAGTCTAAAACTTGGTGTCAAATGCATCCAGACACTTGGTCTGTAATTGAGGCTTTAATCAGATATTTTTTCCATTTAAATTCAGGGAATCTTAGACTATATCTCATTTAGGTCATGTTATTTACATTTGCTTTGTGTTAAGACAACAAAAGTCATTTCAAGTGTATCACACCCAGATCAGTGTTTTCTACCGTTTTCTATTTATCTGTTTAGCGTCGTTAAGCTAGGCTAACCCACTGTTGCTAACTTTGGAGCTAACCTCCTTCACTTTTCCAGCAGTTTAGGAAACAACAGATGTGAATTTTCTTGGTCTTGAAAAGCTGCAGCGTTTATTAACTGTTACACACTGTAGTCTGTACTGAACATTTACTGCCAGACTGACTAACTTCCTGTTAACCTTTTCCTCTGCTCCGCTCGCTTCCACCGTTATTTATCTGCTGCTCGCTCTCTCTCGCTTAACCACTGCAATCAGTCTTGGTTTTCCTGACTACATGAAAATAAGGCTCAGCTGTTCTCCAGTCCTGCACCTGAATCTGACGGTCAGAATAAGAAGAACTTGCACACTTAAGCAGTTTAGTTGCAGTTTACCAGCAAACAACTTTCCGTAAACTAATCTTAACAACGGACCGCTCCCTCATTCAGCAGTGGAACTGATCAGGGATCAGATAAACTCTACAACGGCTCAGTTCGTCTTCTGTATGATCGTATGTGTTGAAATCAACCAGAGCTGTTTTTTTCTCTCAACCGCACAGGAGAAGGACAGATGATTTCAGTGTAATTTCAGCTGCTGTAACAGACTCTATAGAGGATATTTACTGACTTACAGATAGGAGGAGGAAAGATTACACGTACATCTTGGACAGATAACTTTTGGTTAGAAATCTGTGTTAAATACCTCTTTAAAGCACTTATATTTTTTAGAGATTGGATAACTTTCCCATCCACCCAAGACCCATGAAGTGAATAAGTATAAACGGGGTGAATCTGAGAAGTTTAACCTATATTATTAAATAGATAAAAATGGACATCAAGACAAGTAAAAATCCTGTATTTTTGTCATGTCTATAATCCTCAGAGACTCTTCTTTTATGGGCATGTCTCATAACACTACTGCTGCAAGTTTTGTTAAATAGAAGCTGTTTTATTCTTATTTCTGTGTCTCAAAAGTAATTACCACTGTATTTCTACTCTATAAAGGACCAAGATGAAATGCAGAACATGAGAAAGACAAACATGAACTTATTTCAGGAGCAGTCTACAAGCCTACACCTGTACCTGCACCCATCACGACTTCATTTACTATCTCCTCACTAAACGAGACGTTTTTACCTCCCTCTCGTCAGCGGGTGACAGACAGTTTGTCAGGAAGTTAACAGCAGTTTGGAGGGAACTATCAGAAATCTGCAGTCTATCACAGGAGAGTGTTGATGTCTTGTGTTGCAGACTGAGTCATAACGCTCTGCTGCCTCCAGACTCCCCGACTCAGGTAATGATGATGAAGACCCGTTGGCCCGTTAACTGTCAGACCGGGAGAGCTCGGTTCCCCCTCAGCCCTCGTTTGTGCTGAACGATCATCATTAAAAATAAAAGTTTCCTCTACAGCTGCGACCGGATTACCTCGAGGCTCACAGGTTGGAAAAGTTCAAAGTATATTTACTATGAAGAGTTTCACGCACAGGTTTTAAAGATTTTTATATTAGAAATGGATCAAATGTGATGTGAAAGGTGTCGCTTGTAGCCACTCTTTAAGCTTTGTTCTGGTTTATTTCACAAAGTTAGTTGGTGAAGAAAGTGAAACATCCAGCAGATAAAGTCAGATATGCTTCTCAGGAGAACAATGTTAGACTTTCATCAGTGTTATTGCACCCAGTTAGGACCTTTTTTCATGTTTTATAGTGTTATATCAGCTATGCATAAGCAAATACTGGATGTGTTGTGTTGTTTTGTTTGCCAAAAACTCATTGACAGACGCAGAAATGCATCATGTGTTAGCTAACATAGTGAGACCCCAGAGAGGTCTAACTCCCAGTTATGAACAAACTCCAATAACAGAAATGTAAATACATGTGTTTGAGTATTTGTTAGAGTAACACTGTGTAAGGCTGCTGCTGCTGTGTACCAACAGTACATATAGACAAAGTTTTCAGAGACTCCAAACAGAAGCAACGTGTCATTTTCTGCAGCAGACAAACAAGTCTCATAAAATAAAGAAAAGTCTTAAAGTTTCAACATGTTGAGTTGTTGTTTTTGGAGCTATTCAAGCTATTCAAAAGCCCTTTTCTTAGATATGCAGGGGGAGTTTTGATGGTATAGTTGCACATCAGCCACCACAGTGGACTCTAGTGTGTCATCCCATATTTAAATTAATAATTAATTAATTAATTAATTAATCAATAAAAAAAGTTCAAATATTGTTTTTCATGCCTAAAGGGGAATAAAAACACAAATCCTGACTGAGGTTATCATAATTCATGCATGAAAGGGTTCAATTACTTTGTGTTTAATCGAGTTTGATAAAAAAAAAAACTTCTTCACATTCAGAATTATAACCACAGTAACTTGGTGGATCTGGGGGAGCTGGATCAGGTGCTCCCCCCTTACTAGTTAATCCAACCCATGTTTAACACTGTCTATTTTATTATAATTACCATAATATTTTATATTCCTTTTTATTTCTACTTCCTCTACCATCTTTTTCATCTGTTGGGAAACTCACCAAATTCTTTTTGAATGAAATGTGTTTTTGTTCACTTTGTCTTTGAATTGTGGCACATTTACAGGCTTTTGGTCATCAAAGAGTTTCTGATTTTGCCTCGGAGCTTTTTGCAAAAATCCTCAAACAGACGAATTAAAAAAAAAAAAAAAAAAGACTTGGACTACTGTGGACTTATGTGGGTTCATCTTTTAGAATAAGAAGCCAATGCTTTACAGGCCATCTGTGAACTAATGTAAAAACACATGTGAAGAAACAGAAGGAATCTAATAGAAGAAAGATGGATTAGTGGTACAGTTCACTAATTACAGAGCTGTTTTGATTAGTAAACCCCATTTAAGAAGCATCAGATTGGCTTATGGTTAACTTGGATGCATAGTAGAGGATATAACATCTTGTTCCAAGTTGGTTTTTGCACCAAAAACACTGCCCGAGACCTTTACGGGAGAGTTAAAAAGAAAAGAAAGATGATAGAAATACAGATTTTTCTATCCACTGACACAAGCGTCTCCACAGGCTATAAATAGCCGACGTATAAAGTCCCCTGTGTGTCTGACTCAGTGGCTTCGTGTGTCTGAGTGCGGACTGATGAGTGTCTCTTCTATTGAGATGAAGTGGAGGAAGAGACACTTCTAGCCGCTGCAGTCTGCCAATTTCTTGTGATAAAGTTAACTGGCGGATAAATTTGGACACAGCGAATGCCTGGCAGCGCAGACAGGATAGAAACACTCTGTTGACACACACATTTATACTGAAGTTACACACACACACACACACACATATATACTGGGCAGAGATAAGATGGAGAAGCTGTTCTCTGGTGAAGAGTTGAATTAAAGGTGATAAATGTTGAATGTTTGAAGGAATATATCAGTCTATGTGTCATTAAATACATCGGTGGAAGTTATTTACAGATTGATTTATCACCTCTGATCAAGAGGTTTGATTTTGTCTGTTAATCAGCAGAATATCTCAACGGTTCTGCTTCAGATTTGGTGGGAAGTTAAGACTGAAAGCTGAAGAACAAGTGGTTAATATGGAGCCAACAGCGCCACCACATGGCCACTAATAGAGCACTTTATATTGAGACTCAAAACTTCAGAACATAAAAACATATTTTTCTTTCTATGTATTTTGATTAGTTGATCAATCTATTGGTCAAACGAGAGAAAAGTAAATATTTCTTTCAAAGTTATTTTTTAAGCAACAATCTAGAGCTTCTCCAATGGGAGGATTTTCTGCTTTTCTCTGTTTTATAACATTATAAACTGAATATCTTTGAGATTTTGACTGTTGTTCAGACAAAACAAAACATCTGAAGACATCATCTGAGGCTCTGGGCCGCTCTGATGGACAATCGAATAACTAATTTATTGAGAAAATAATCAATGAATTTGATCCAAGATGGCAAAAGATGCATTAAGTCTAACAGTAAGGATAACTCTTCAGCTTTACTCAACTGTCAGATGTTAAGTAGCAGCTTTTAAAGCTGAGTTATGTTTCAGAGTTAAACATTGATTATGTCCTTCAAGGTCAATGAAGACATTTCCTTCCTCAGAGAAAACTCAAAACACAAAGTCCTGCGTTGTTTACATCCGTTTTTACTAGCTTTCAATGTTCTTCCCTGCTGGGGTGAAACCATGTGAAACCATGTGGGTATATATATATGTGTGTGTGTGTGTTGCATCACCCGGGTGACCTGCTCACTTTGGGAGGAAGAGCTCCTCCATGGAGCTACTCGAGGTCAGAAACTCAGCAGGGTTTCTTTAACTGAAAACACACAAACCTTCATCTTCTCTCTAACAATATTTAAAATGTTCTTATTTGATTTGGGTTCAGTTCTTCAGCTTTTCCCAGATCCACTTCAACTTCCATGACTCATCCAAAGACCTCCACAAAGTGTTCCTGCAAAATTTGATGGCATTTTATCTTCTGTGCTTTTTATTTATTGTCATTAAAATACTTAAAGTGCCTCCTTTTATTATGATCCGTCTGGGTCCCGAGGCTCAGCTGTTATGAATGCCTGCAGATCATTCTGGTTTATTAAAACTTGGGTCTTCTTTTTGTAGTTTTTCTCATCATTTCAATCAGTAATATTAACATTGAGCTCATTAAGTTAATAACAGACCTCTAAAAAGAAGTCTGACGGGTCAGAAACATGAACTTACTTAGAAGAGAAAACAAAGGTTAAATCATTACTCAAACTGTCTGTTGTAAACATCCATCCCAGTTTACAGACCAACTTCCTGCTTCAACTTTGACCTCGGAGGGATTATTACCAACATTTCAGGTCACTTTGAGTTTGACCTCTAAATAAAGTGGTTCAGATAATGTGTCTGATGGTTTAGTGATTTCACCGTGTTCCCACATCTCTGTTCTTAACTTGGTGAGTAAAATGTTTATATTACTGATAAACCAGAATAATGCTTTATGGCACTGTGACCTCTGACCTCCTTCTCTTGCTGCTTGTAGTGTTGTGATGGAGGATGTGAACTTTCAGACCACTGGAAGCTGCTCTGCATGTGAAACATCCACAAAAACCCCAAAAACGTGTCATGTTTGAGACTAATTAGTCGCCGCTGTGGCTCAACTGGAAGCAGCCGGCCGCTTCTCAAACACTCTTTCAATAAAAACTGCTGTAATTTGTTGAGCTCGACGTTGGGTGTTGTTCTGCAGACATCTCAAACAAACTCATTAAACTGATAATTACCCGACAGAACAAACACAAGCGCTTCGTTTTCCTCGGCTACAAGGTAAAAAAAACAAACCAAAACACCGACATTAAACGGAGAGCTTTGTAGCCAGCACCATGAGGAAAATTTAATTAACACGGCTCTCACCTAAAGGCGGTCGTCCCCCCCCCCCACCCAACAATCCAACCTCCAGCTCGGCTACCTGCCTCTGCATCCGCTCTCCTCCTCTGTCAGACTCTAAATACCACACATAAATAATGCAAAGGCTTTCCCATCTAAACCATCGGCTCCGTTTCTCGCTCAGATGAACCGCCGACAACGACGACAGGCTCAGAATAGGAGGCGTGATGAGGGGGAAACTTAGGGTTCACCTTCAGAAGACTTAGAAGGAGAGAGATGGGGCTGACATTTGCTAGCGGCTACTGGAGGCTAATAATAATTAGCTTTCACAGGATATGTTATAGGGCCATTTCCACCGCCAGTGTAAAAGTTAAATTAGGTATTTAAACCACCGACATCATCAACCTCTGGGCTGCAGCTGACTGATGTGTTTTATGTTCTGTTTGTGTGTGTGTGGAGTATGAACTGTTGTTTTATGTTAATACCGGCTTGTTTTTATACTAAAAATCACAAAAGATGGATTCCTTTCATTGCAAGGAGGCATTTTGATTAAACAAACCTGCACAAATACGGAAGAAAAACTGAATGTGATTTGATATTTGACCTGTTAAATTCAAGTATAAGGTTCTGTTGTGTCGCTTACACGCTCAAATTTGCAGGAAGCACAGCACAAGACTTTGTGATAAGAAAACATAAGTATAATAATTTAAAACAGAAAGCAGGAGAAGTGTAAAGATGGAAAAAAGCGGCGCATATTATAGCAGGAAACCAACACTATCATCAGAGGAAATGATTATACTTGAGATGAAATGTAAAGAGAGCAGAAGATGTCACATATCTGTTATAGTGTCTGTCATCAAGTAACAGAACTGATGTTACAACATGAGGAAAATAAATAAATAAAAGAGTGTTTGGAAGTTTGGAAAATCAGTCACAATCATGTATGAATGTGTGACGTAAACAAAGAGTTACGTGTACATCCGCTATTAAGAAACTATTGTTTTCATTATCAATGATCTGCTCTTTTATTGGTTTATCAATTAATCATTTTGTTCATCACCTTAATGTAAGAAAAGCAGCAAATCTCCACATTTAGAGAACAGAGAACCATCAAACGTTTCGCATTTTTGCTGGAAAAACCACTAAACGATGAATCGATTATTGAAAGAGTTGAAGATAAAATCGACTCTGATTATCGTTGCAGCTCCAGTTATGTACAGTTTGTTACTGCGGGTCTGTGAATTGTGTGTGATGGAAATACAAGTTACATATTGTACATGTTAGTGCACAGTTAGTTTGATTAGCTGGACGTGTTTTTATTATCTGATCTCCACCTCCAGAGGTCTGAACAAGCCTCCTGACACTTACAGCATCTTCTCTATTATTCACACATTTATTGCACATCATTAAGTCTTAATAAGGTAAGAAGGATGAGAAACATTTTAATAAGACAGAAACATGAATTCCACAATGTTTGCTACTTACTTCAATGATGTTCACCCAAGCAACTAGTGAGAGGTGGTTCTTTCTAAATATTCAAGTTTAAAATACTTTTAAAGCTGCTGTATTCTGATAACATTAATCATTCTACATATTACAGACTCAGACGAGTCACTATTTTCAGGAACAGAGCATCTTAATAAAGAAATATTTCTCTCTGTAGCTTCGTCTCTTCCTTCCTTCACACTGTCATCGTCTTCCTCCTCGTGGCAACGTATCAGCTGCTTCGAGTGTTTCTGTTTGAAAGCACTGGCAAGATATTTGTGCGTCTCTTTGCCAGGAGCAGATATCAAAAATAAAATCGAAATATTGTGGCACTCTTGTGAATTCCTGGCAGAGTTCAGGACGTGCCTCGCCAAAATATCTACTTGCTTTTCATGTTTGGTAAAACTAAAATAAAATGAAAATGTTTGTGTTATTTTTCTACCGGTGCTTCTGGAGTTCTTGTCTTACCGAGTTGGTTCCCAGGACCTGCAGGTCTGGTTCTCTGGACTCCAGCAGCTTGGCCACCATGTGCAGGAAACTCTCCACGAAGGGTTTGATGCTCTGAGAGTGACAAGCCATCAGCAGCTGGTCCAGAGCCTCCATGGCTATCACCACGTACCTGAGGACAAGTCACGTACACTCAATCACCAGTTTCCATCAGGCATGTCAATGATTATCAATTCATTACTGAACTTGAATCTTCAACCGAAGCAACAAGCAGCTGCTCGGTTAACGCGGGCTGAGAGCAGCGCTGAAGCTGCTATCGCTGCTAATGTTGCTAATGTTGCTAACGCTGCTAATGTTGCTAATGTTGCTAATGTTGCTTTTTTAAAAGATCTTTATTGAATTTTACAATAATACATTTACAAATACAATAAATCGAACAATAAAGTGCAACCAATGCCAAAGTGCAAATCATTTGAGTTCCTCATTTCTGTACATATTATTTGACAAAGTTCATAATATATAAAAAGGGAAAACACGTGCGAAAATACCATCCAGATAGAGACAAAGAAAGAAGAGAGAAGAAAAAAAAACCTTCAATAAATAGATATAAAATGCTTGCTGCTAATGCTGCTAATGCTGCTAATACTGCTAATACTGCTAATACTGCTAATGTTGCTAATGTTGTTAATGCTGCTAACGCTGCTAATGTTGCTAATGCTGCTAACGCTGCTAATGTTGCTAATGCTGCTAATGTTTAGCACCAGCAGGACTCTAATTACACAAGCCTCCAATCAATCAAAACTAAAGTGATGAACATTTGATTTTAACGTTAGCTACAGTGAACAACACATCACTCCGTCATGTAGAGAAGGTATGTGTATCATTTTATATAAAACCAGTCTGACTGAAGTCCGTTGTGGTGAGACTGGTGTAACATGTTTTATATTTATTCAATAATCTTACAGGTTTTTAACTGTTGCAGGCTGCAGCACTTTTGATTAAAGGGAAAATGGGTCATATTTTTGTGGGGTTTTTTTTTTCCATTTGATAGATCTGTCCAACACATCTGGTCTGATCTAATTTATTTCCTCTAATGAAGCTGGAAATTGTGCAGCTGTTTGCTGTGTTTAATATAACATTAAAGATTATAAATCTTTGAACAGCGACAGGCCGAAGAGAGAGCTCCACAATTTTAAATTAAGTCATTATTTTGTGTTATCTGATTTATAGTTAGTTCATTTTCATGTAACTTGGTGTTTACTTGATCTATTCTTTAAATTACTGCTCTGATTTTGTGTCAAACGTAGAGTCATTGGTTAAAGACAGTACTGTTATGGTAAAACATCCAATGTATTTCATAAATTGTTAACAGTAAATTGACTATTGATTGTTAACGTGGCCGACTATCAATTAAAGAAACTGCTTAAAATTTGCAACTCTTTTTTTTTCCCCCACACAGGGTCTATTAGTCCTTTTTTTAATTTACTGAACACTTCAGAGAGCTGCTAGAGCTGAATGATGGGAAAATATTGAATTGCATTTTAAAATCATAAGACCATCAGTTATTCAGTTTTTCATTTACAGCATGATGATCATCAGCAGCAAGAAAAGTAGAACAATCTCCAGAACACTTGAACCAATATCAATATTTTTCTTTTTTTTTTTAAATGCTTTTTGCTTTTTCAGCTGATATTTGTTGTGGAAAACGTGGTCTTTGCCTGCTTGATCATTTAAAATTACAGGAGCAGAAATGGACTCGCTTCGTCAGATCTAACGACAGCTTTGGGGTTTGAGTGACATCACAGACCCGAACGTACAGACGTGTCATTTTTTCGAGTGTTTCAGGCGATGCCGAGTGGTTTCGTACAGTTCGGACACATGGACGTGTGTTCTCTGACTGTCAGCTGATGGGGAATAAAAATCACAGCCAATTAAACACAATTTCTGACATTTTAATCACTGTATTGATTCAGGGCTGACATTCTTCTTTTATAAACACATCTGGGACATTTTTAATTACCTTCCAAGAGCGGGAAGCACTAAATGGTTCAGAGAAACATGAATGGACACTTTAAATGTAACTGGATGCATTCTGATGAGTTTAATGATTCAAATGTTTCTTTGGAAGCTTTTTTCCCCACTTATTTGGGTTTAACAATCTTTTGAACCCCTAGTTTTGCTTCCTTTTCGCTCCATTTATTGACACAGTCACTATATGCATGTTATATATTGTTATTGTACTACACATGTTCTAGGACAGGGTTTTTAATCTGTATGTCCATGTTTTTAAATCTCTGTGTATGGACAGATAGAGGAAAGTGTTACAGGGTTTTAAGAAACATGTTAATAGAATATTTAATGGGGTTTTAGAAATGTCAAAACAAACACTTTTATATTTTAATGGATTTTATTTTATCCTGTATGTCTTTGGGATGATTTTTGATTTGATTTTTATGGATTTTTGGTGCTACAGTCCTCATGTGTGCAAACACAACCACAATCATTTGGAGCTTATTTTTTCTGACTGTACCTTCATCGTCTTCTTTTCACAGGAAGTGTTACGTTTCCATGGCGTGTTTTTTTTGTCCTGAAGCTGTTTTCATTTTGGTGAATTTACACCATGAATCGGCACGCAGCATTACACTGCTAGTGGTTCATGTTCGCAGTGTAACTAATGATGTACAGACAACGAGTGGTGGAAGAAGTATTACAGTCTTTGAAGTGAAGTTCACACTGTGCAGCCAAACTGGGCTCAGTAAGTTACATTATTATATACTATAGGATTATGATTATTGATGCAGTAACATGTAAACTACATTTTATTAGTTTTATATAAAATGTGGTGATTTAATTTACTGTATAACAATGTAATGTATTTCACATGCTCAAATCTTCATGTTTTGCTAAATAAATGTAGTGGGAGTAAAAAGCACAATATTTCCCTCTGAAATATGGCTGAGAAAAATAATAAAGTAGCATAAAATGAAAAAACTCAGGTGAAGTATAGATTGTATTTATTTACGTTCCACCACTGACATTCACCTGAATTACTATTGATGTTTTTATATTTGGGAGGCAAGACCTGAAGTTATAAAGAGAACTTATTTTATATGATTTCTGTAAAAGTTTGTAGATGTTTATTCTCAACGGATCACTGGACAGAATAAGCTCAGCTGACAATTTCTAGTTTCACTGAATTACAAGGCTGCAGCTCTTCATGTGTGATGATTCAGTTAAAGTTGTCCACAGTTTGTCTCGCAGGTACCGAGTGTGTACCGTATTGTGGTGTGAAATGTCTCTATACACCACAGTGACGGTCAGGGTCACTCACCCGTAGCGATGTCGCACCACGTCTCTGCTCAGCCTCTCGGCCAGGTAAGCTCCGATCCTGTCCAGCTTCTCTGGAGCCGACACGGCGTAGAAGGTCAGCTTCTCCATGTCTGACTTACTCAGGCCATCCTGGAGAAAAACACAAGACAGATTCACAGGTTTGAGAAGAAGTGAAAGTGAAAGTCTGGTGATCTACTAACAAGTATCGTGTGTGATATATCTTATTCCTCTGTGCCGTAGATCTCCTCGTTACCCAAAAACTATTAAAAATACATCAGTGAGCCGCACCGCTGCGCTGGGTGACATGTTTCATTACCATGAACACACACTGTAGTTTATTTTGACTCAATATTACATTTTTCCTGCTGCCAAAAATAGTGAAAAAACAAACCTCCTGCTGTTTGAGTGATGTTTGCTAAAAACTACAGTGACCAGCTGTTTAATTAAACTACTGAGACACACAGACAGAGTAGAGGAGTCAGAGAGTATCGAGGGACAAACTAACACATTGTGGTTTCGGTTCTCTTAATGGGATTTGTTGACAGTAATAAAAATATTGAAAACCACCAGCTTTATCCTTTAAGATTTAAACGTGATACCTTTCTGTTTAAACATCTGGCCGGCTTTATATGACTACAGTGTTTACAAACATCCATCCATCTACTTTCCGTTGCTTATCCGAGGTGGCATCAGACAGGAAACCCAGACATCTTTCACCATGGCAACGCCCTCCAGCTCCTCCTGGGGGATCCCAAGGCGTTCCCAGACCAGAAGAGACATGTAGTCCCTCCAGTGTGTTCTGGGTCTGCTCCAGGGTCTCCTCCCAGTTGGACTTGCCTGGATCACCTCCAGAGGGAGGCATCCAGCAGGAATCCTAACCAGCTGTAGACCGACTGATAAAATGAGAGCTTTGCCTTCTGGCTCGGCTCTTTCTTCACCACAACAGTCCGGTACAACACCTGCATTACTGCTGCTGCTGCACCAGTCCACCTCACTCTCCATCTTATCCTCACTATGAACAAGACAAGAGATACTTGAACTCCTTCACTTGGGGCAGCAACTCACTCCCAATCCAGAGGGAGCAGTCCACCATCTGGCCTCAGATTTGGAGTCTCATCCCGACTACTTCACATTGAGCTCCAAACCGTCTCAGTGACTCCTGTAGCTCAAACTTTTCTAAAGATGACTTTTATCAGTTTAAACTTCTATAAACATATTTTTTTTAAAAAGTAATTGGGAAACTTTTTTGAGTTCAATCAAAGTAATTTTCTTCACATATTATGTCAAGTTCATAAAATTCTGCCTGCATTTCCTAAAATGACACTGACATTCAGACTAACGGGGACAGTAAATGGCCTGTGAATGCGTTTGATTCGGTTCTTCTGCTTTGATGACGAATGACTGAACACCACAGATCACCGCTCATAAATATCAGAGAGAGTGAAACAGCACATAATCAGAGATCCACAAAACACACGCCACACTTCAGTAAAAGGGGGGAAAAAATAGACAAAAATTGTCCTTTGCTTTATTCTGATTCCACTTCAATCTCATTAAAACAAATGGAAACTGCTCATGATGGTGCACAGGAAAAAGCTTTTTGATGTTTCTGAAAAAACATATATTTGGAAAGGACTCGATCTGAACTTGTATATATGACATCAGAAAAACAATATACATTATCACCAGGTTACATACATAAAGACGAGGGAGTTAATTCAAGACAAAAGGTCCCCTGAGTGTTTTCAGCTCCTCAGGCTCTCAGCAAGTGATAATTAATTTGACAAGGTCTCGACTGTTAGAGCATTTCGATTTCCCACTGCACCTGTTTGCTTACAGCAAAGGCCCTTGAGAAGATACGAGGGCGTGATGACAAGGAGAAAAAAAAGAAAAAGAAAAGAAAATTCACTCCCTTGTGTACGGGACAGACCGCGTATACGTTTAGCGTTTTTAATTAACAAGGGTCGAGAAATCAAACGAGTGATAATAACGTGTCGTGGCGCGGTTATCAAAGCCGTTTCACATTTAACAGCCGGATTTATCAAAGTCTGGAGCCTTCGTGTGGCTCTGTGGTCGGCCAATTATTTCTGTGTTGTGGCTGGGAAGCTCTCTCACGGCCGAGGTGTCACTGGGTCTCCACAGCAATCTCAACACTGCGATAACAACTGGGCACCAAACACAGTGTTAATACACTGTTAACGGCTGGAACTGAGACCGCTCTGTGCTGTCTGATGTAGAGATAGTGATACTCAGTCACACTGGTTTACTGGAATAGACCTTGTTTCTTCTTTTTCATACTCTTTACATTCTGTAACGTTACACGTTATTTGTAATTTTGCTCCATTACCAGTTGGGTCCAACAAAGAGGACATAAGTGAGTTGGATTTGTCAGTCCATCAAATTTCTCAATCAAGACCACAAAATCTGGACAGCTACTGGCCAGATTGTACCAACAGCCGTGTTTCCACCATAGGAACCTTCCCCAGGGACTAAGAACTTTTTGAAGAACCACCAGGAACCGGGCTCTAAATGAAGTTCCAGGGAGACTGTTTTAACCTCCCAAAAAGTCCCTGCTGGGGGATTAGTACTTTACAAAAGTGTTGTAGTGCTGACCGTCACTGATTGGTCAAACACAGACAACGTGGCTGCTTCAACTTGTTCACTGCTTTATTCATAAAAAAGGAAGCAGCTACTCTAGTATTGATTTAGGACAAGAGAGAGAGCGGCGGTGGTCGAGTGAGCTAGAGAGTGAATGAAGAGAGGGAGCGGTGGTAGTGAGAACAAAGCTAGTGAATGAGAGGATTTTCTGATTGTTTCACAAATAACCATCAAACACTCAATAGATGATTAACTGCAGAGACAGACGCTCTTGTTTTCATTTTCCTCCTCTGCATGTCTCCTTTTCATTCATTCATTACAACCAACTCATGCAGCAGTAAATACAGAACAACAGGACGACTCTGCTGTGGATGTTCAGTCCCCGAAGGATGTTGGCAAAAAGTAGGATCCACATACTGTTCTCTGCTCGTATATAAATGTTTATTCCCATGCCAGACGAGATATGTAGTCTCTCCAGCACATTCTGGGTCTCCTACCAGTTGGACATGCCTAGATAACCTACGAAGGGGGGCGTCCAGGAAACATCCAAACCAGGAGGAAACTAAAGAGGAAACTCTTTTCAGTCGCTTGTGTCTGTGATCTCATTCGTTCGGTCCCCACCTTCTTCACCTCAACGGTCCGGTGCAACGCTCACATTACCGCTGATGCTGCACCGATCCACTTGTGGAACTCATGAGCCATCGTAATCTCACTGTGAACGAGACCCCGAGATACTTGAACTCGTTCACTTGGGGCAGCAACATGGAGGGAGCAGTCCACGGTTTTCCAGCAGAGACCAAATGAATAAACTATAATAACATTTTAGTGTGGTGGTACTTTCCTTCTTCTAAATACCTTTCTATTAGATCTTTGCTTTAATCATATACCTTTAGAGCTGAAACCACTTGTCAAATAATTGATATGCGACTGACAAATATAACAATAAATATGATCAATCATTAATCATTTTTTAAGAAAAAATGGCTCCAGGCTCTTAAAGTGAACATTTGCTAAATATTTGCTTTTTCTGACAATTTATGGACCAAATTCAAGACAATTAGATTTTAACTCCAAGGTCAGTTACAGACCGCTGTAGGTCATACCACAAGCCAGCTTCTTGTTTTATTATTGTGTGCAATTTCAAGTAATAGATTCCTAAATGTCCCTGTATCTTAATTAAATAACTTTCATTTCATTGAAGATGAGAAACAATTGCAGTTACTTACTTTGGGATCTTCGGGGAAGATGTTGTCCACCAGGCGTTTGTACCTCGGCCTCAGCGGCCCACAGCAGCCGCAAACTCCTGCAAAAAAACAACACAAAGAAGACAATTAGCAAATGAGCATCTATCATGAACTACTGCCAACAGGTGTGACAACTCTCCGGGAGAGATACAAGGTCAGATAAAGCATTTACAAGGCTTCTGGTGACAGTAAAAACACAAACAACTTTTGTATTTACTCCATAAATCTTCCTAACTCCAGTGGAGCAGCTCAATATCTTAACTTTCTTATAATAAATGAAGATTGAGCGCCTGCAAAACATTATTATTTTCCTTCCTCTGACTCATGTTGAGCTCCAGGAGCGGCTCCAAACTTACTTTTTGGATTCAAGAGCTGGCTGTGATAGGTCATCTCCTATTGACTGACATGAATTAGTATGACCAGCAGCAGCCTCATGAGTCAATAAGAAGTGATGAGTCATCAGAGTCATGGCTCGGCCGTGTGGGGTGAATAAGATAAAGTCACAGTGGGAAGGATTTACAGAGCAGCCAGACCAGTCAACCATCAGGAAACAGCAGAGACCACTGACGAGTGTCTGACTGCGGTTGTGTTCACTGACATTTGAATAAACTTTCGCTTTTGTGAAAATCACACTGAGTGCTCTGAACTACAATAGTTCAGCCGAGTCGATACAATCAATTGATTCAAGAGTTCAATGTGAAAATGAGACTTGAGCTTGTACTGTTTAAAATATAATTTAAAGGGGACATATTCTGCACATTTCAAGCTCTATATTTATATATTCTGGGGCTCTCCCGGAATATATTTTCATGATTTACAGTTAAGAACTCCTTATTTATCTTGTACTGGTCCTTTATGCAGCCCCCTCAGTTCAGCCTCTGTCTGAAACAGGCTTTTTTAGCTCCTGTCTCTTTAAGAGAGTCCCCACCCTCCCGATGAGCTCACTCTGTTCTGATTGGTCAGCTTTAGGGAGCTTCCGGAGGCTACGTAAACAAACTATAGTAGCAGGATTTCACTTCTTTTTCTCCTTCTTTACTCCAAACGTCAACTTCTCAAATACATCCGTACATGTTTGAGCTAGAATCTGATCTGAAATATGAGAGTGGACAACATGAGCAACCGAGAGTACACAACGAACGGCCGTTTGTGGGCGTATGCAAACAATATGATGTCATCACGAGGAGGAAGTAGAGGTAACATTGCAAACGAAGCGTTCAGAGCAGGCTGAAGCCCTGACTTTTGACTTGCAGGGAGCATTTTTACATACGTCCACCTCAAGTTTTGGAAATCTGACCATGTTTAACATCCAACATCATAACAGTATAGAAATAACAGAAAATTAAAAAAAAAAATCACAACTAACAGCAGTTGGGTCGTAATAAAGTGCACGTTGATGTTAAAAAAAGTTTTATTCCCTCATTTTGTCATTTTCTTTTCTTTGTTTTATCTTGTTCTTATTTTATTTCTCTTAAATCTATTCTACTGGTTTTATTACAATTTCATCTTTTTTTTTTTAAATTTCTCATTTTCTTTTAAATTTCTTGTGTGCATCAGGTTTAAATTGTTTGTACTGTTTACATTACTTCTTATCGGCTTGTTAGTCAAATGAACTTTCAAGCTGAAGCTTAGCAGCTATACTAATTAAAACTGAGATGAACGTTCTGAATTTGAATGCGTTTTTTGTCTATGTTTAGAGTGTTAAAGCTGAAACAGGATGTTAAGCAGGTATAAAATAAACACCTTTTAACACATTAAGGCTTAACTAGATTGACTATGCAGAGGTGCAGCTGATGAAACAAATCCGGAAGTATCATCTAGCTGTCCGGACAAGAACATAATTTACATTCACAACAAATAAAACCCTGAAACATCCCCTGTGAGCTCGGCTACATACATGTTCCTTCCTGATCAATGAACATGACCGTCAGAACGGTGAAAATGTCAGTGTTTTAGTGTCTGAAGGAGCAGCAGACCACAGCTGAAAGGTCACAGCAGCATTCAGCTCTTCTGACAGACAATCAATGAGGAAAGCCATTTAGCATTAGAGACCAGACTTCATCCAGTTCAACACAAACGTATATTAAAAAATATATATAAATCCACACTGGACCAAAGGAATGAAAAGACACTGAACGGGCAGAAACAGATCTTGTGTCATGACATTTACACAATTTAAAAAACTGTTAAGTGTTAAAAGAATCAATAAAAATGTGGAGATGAAGAGAAGGAAACTGATATCAAACAACAATATCTCTCAGAGAGCTACTCTGAGCTCTTTACAGGCCTCTGAGGAGAAATATTAATATGTTCCAGCATGAGTCTGTTTGTGCTCCAAAATTCCCACAATTTTTCAAAGAAAATCTCACTATGATTTAAGACTATTTTTGCGCAATATGTAGAAATTCTACATCAGATGTAAACAATTGTGACTTTTTAAAATAACTTACTGATGACCAATGTCTCAGAGACCTACTAAAATCATAGTAGAGTCAAGGAAACAATAAAAGAAGGTCATTATATCACTGTGTAGCAGCACAGTTAGCGTAGCGGTGAATGGGCACTCCATCTCTATATGAATGGAGGTGAATTAAATATGTGGTTTGAAAAACTTTCAAGAACTTGCAAATATTACAGAAACTAGTTGAAGTAGCTCAAGATATGATGATTCACAAAATACTGCAAGACATAAACAAGACATCAACCCTCCATCAAACTACCGCTAAAACAGCAAACAAGTCCACCACCAAACTGTCCGAACAACGGAGCGTTACTGGGATTATAACTAAATGTTTTACACTACTTGTTACTGAAAAAAGTAATGTGACACATTACTTTGTATGTGTGTCTCACAGTTCTGAAAATGTATGAGTATTTAAATCAAACAAGTAGTCATGTTATAATGATTTGATGGAGGGACATAAATATTTGTGGAGCAGGAGTCTGAACCATCCATCTGCTGCTTTCTCAACATTGAGTCAACGTAGATTCTACGTAAACGCCACACGTCATCATTACCTGTCAGCATCACCTTTCCCTTCTCAGACTCAGAAAATGAACTTTAGAGAAGCAGGAGACTTCATTTCCCAGGAGCCCCTGCTCAGACAGTGTACAGGACTCTTGGCGCACCCTTCACCTTACGTTAAAACCTCTCAGGCGACGTTAGGTCACCTTAACACCTCCAGAGTTTATTCTTCAGCTAACGCGCCAAAGACTTTGACGGCAGAAACCCCCGAGCCTGGAGATTAATCAACTTCATTAAGGCTCGTATCAACGGCCTGCCGCCACGGCAACCTTTCCACCGCCACTACCTTAAAGCATTCATTATGGTTCCTGTAACTGCCACATTACAGCACAGAGCGGCGGGGGAGCTGCTGTGTGAGTATTTGTGTGACCAGTTCACCTCTGAGTGTGAACAAACAGCCAAGAAGAAATAAAGAAGTCTACTGACCTTTTTCTGAGTGATTTTATATGAAGCTGAAGACGTGTAGCACAAACTACTTCCTGTGATTCAGCAAGGCTGAAATATCACATAGTGGTTGACTTCAGAGATACCTCTCAAAGACTAAACGTGTGACTTAATGATGGTTTTATACCAGCAAAAACATGCTTTCCAAACATAATTAATACCCTTTATTGGATGATTTGAGGTTGTCAAAGAGGAACCAAGAGTATTGGTTCATAAAGGATAAATTAATACTAAATTAATACTATTTATGAAATAATAAATATTCATAGATGAGAAGCTAATTAAATTGTCAAAAATTCAAATTATTATGACCATCAAAATTATGACACCACACCACACGTCTTCATTTAGTGAAATGTTTTTAGGTACGTCTATTGTCACCTGTATTGTCAGCTATTATTTATTAATTGATTGATTGTATTAATATATTGTTTTTTTAATTCTGTGGATGGGTGGGCTCTGAAGCTACAACAATATCCTCCTGGAATATGACTAACGTGGAGAAAGAAACAGAAGCAGATGTAAAAATAATTCTAGGTTGGATAAACTCAAAGCCTAAACCTAAGAAAATATATTTAGGTTTGGGTTTGTTGCCTTGAAATTTCAAGTTTTCTCAACCTTTTTCATCTTATGTCTGCAGACAACATGTGTGTGTGGAAGGCAGTGATAATAATTCAACATCACTGCTCAGCTAAGAGCATTCAGTTATTAAATTATCTAATAAACCTAATAATCTTTGCTCTTCCTTCTTAAACAAATAGATCCATGTGGCGTTAATGGACTCGAGCTGCTCTCTGTATATATATATTACAGGGTCTGAAAAATACCACACTGACTAATGCAATCATCAAACATTCAGAGTCCATCCATTCATTTGTTAAACTAGTTCAAGATCCCAATCGTTTTCTCTACCCACAGCTACATTTGTGACGTAAATGGTGACATGATACATCGACCACCGGCCACATGTAAAAGCTCTTATACATGAATGGATCGGGCCCTCTCGGTTTAAATGATCTCAGGGGATAATTTAATAACTTATCTGGGTTGTTGTAAAGTGCTGCCACGTGGCTGATGAGATGAAGAAACAGGAAGTGAATGAAATGTGAGCAGCAGCAGAAGCAGCGAGCGTGAAGCCGATCTGTCTGACAACTCGGTGTCAGTTTACATGAAAACAACGAGGACACTTGTGCAGAGACGCTGCCTATCTGACTTCCTGGCTGCCACCCTGACAGACAGTCCGTTCCAGCTCTCCAATCAAGAGGAAACAATTTGGTCATAAAATACTGTATATACACAGCTGAGTTGTCATTCAGACGGCTGTGATTTAATGTGAGAAGCTCGCCACGTCTCAAGTGCTGTCTGGACAGCTCTGAAAACCAAAATGGAGAAATTTACATTTTACATTCTTTGGTTTCATGATGGTTAATTAAATATTGTTCCATCACCTGCTTACATAGCTGGAGTTCTTATTTACATACAGCGAATCAAATCTTTTACATAAAGCGATAACATGTCATTCTATCATCGGCAGAGCAGACGGTCACACTGAGCCTGATTGCATCCTGCTACGCAACATAAGACCCACAGACTCTGAACAACAACTAACGTTAGCTTTCCTGCTAAAGTCTCCTTCTAATCTAACTTACAAACATGAAAACACGTCTTGCCCTGCAGCTTAGCTTGTTGATTGAACCACCAAACAAACATTCACCGGGGAAAAGAGCACCGCTAATGTCAGTTAGCAGGTTAGTTAGCTGATTAGCTAGAATAGCTGATAACAGTTTTATATTTTTATCCTGTGTTATAGTGCAAACACATTTTTACTTTTAGTTTTCACTGATCTGGTATTTTATGTCTTTGTTAAGCACTTTGTAACGTTTTTGTAAATGTGCTACATAAATAAGATTGTTGTTGTTGTTGTTGTTGTTGTTGTTCTAAAATCTAAGTTGCCTCATCACAAATTCTGTTTTTATGTTTCTTCCCTTTCCACTGGAGTTAACGTTTGGGGATCTCTGTCGCCATGGTTACAATAATTAACACTTGGTTAATGTTAGGGAACGTTTGTGGTGTCCAGCGTTGTAACTACTTCGTTAAGGATAGGGGACATTTGTCGTTATGGTTACAATAATAAGCACTTGGTTAGGGTTAGGAAATGGCTTCCTGTGTTAAAGAAAAGTTCAAGTCTGATGTTTTGTTGAACCATCCATCTATCCTCCCTATGCAGACTCGTCTTCCCTCTTTGCTCCCTACAGAAAAGAGTCAATAATTACTACAGCTGATAGAGGGCGCCGTCACTTTAACATAAACATATTGTTGTTGACAGTCAAGCAAACTGAAACAGTTTGTTGAACAAAGTTTCCTTTAACTGTGAGACACAAACAGTTCTTCATGTGTCCAGAGTTCTTACTGTTCTAACAGCTGATGAAGTCTCTGTGGAAATCAATTAAAGTCTCATGGAGCAGCGTTGCCAACTCTCATCTAAACATAGCAGCTATTGATCAGCTGATGATGTCATACAGTAAAATCCTTTACAAACCGATCCTACGCTCCATCTACACAGCAGAGGGGCAGCAAAGCAAAACTCTACTTTGTAACAGGATTAAATGTTTTCTCAAGGCTTTAAAATTACTTTCTCGGAATATATATCACTTCTTTTTCCAGGAAAATATCACTTCACTTTCCTCTCCATCACTTAAATCTGATTTAAAACTCAAACTGTGAATAGTGAATCAGAAAAAAAATATATATATACTCTCACTTTGACTGTCGCTCTGCAATCCTTCACATATAGGCTTATGGAAGAGTCATAATATGTGCCACCCAGACAGTTGAATACACAGTATATATTCATTTAATATACAGAACTGTGCAAAGGTTTTAGGCACTTTAGATGTTTAGATTCTTCTCCTTATTGCAGCACCATCCGGGAGGCGTCTGATTCATTCTGCAACGTGACAACGAGCCCAAATATCCAGCCAGAGTCATAAAGATCCATCTTCATCAGCAAGAAGAATGAGGAGTCTCTGATCTCAACATCATGGAGTCAGTCTGGGATTAACATGAAGAGACAGAAGCAACTTCTCCAAGATGCAGGAACAACCGATCTGCCGAAAGCCTGAAACACCGAGGAGAACTGCTGCTGTTTTAAAGGCAAAGCAGCTCAAAGCAAATACTGATTTACTTCAGGTTCCTGCTGTCATTGATGAATAAAAGCTCCTGATGGTGTTATTTTACTGCCTAAAACTTTTGCACAGTCCTGCATATGTTGAATGTTTCTCTTCACTTTGATTTTATACCAACAAACTGGCACATTTGCTAGAAATCACCACTTCCAAGAAGTTTATCCCAGCAAGACTTTCTTTGGGTTGACAATGTCTTATTTAAGGCCTCTTGCAGCCACAGCAACAACAACAACAACAACATGACCTGCGTCTTTACAACCGTCACACCTGCGAAGGTAAAAACACACACACACACGCACGCTGGGCTCGCGGCATGCATGATTGTCGACGCTGAAGATGAAATGAAAACACGCGGGAGGCTGCGGCTCCTCCTGCGTGGGGTGGGAGGGGGGCGTTCGGGGACAGCAGATGGATCGGCCCGGGGACAGAGCTGCAGAGATGTGGAGGTGATATGACAGCTTTCTATTTCCATCCTCATTATTCTGCCTCTGATTCACTCCTCCACACTCCACTCAGGTTGGAAATGAATCGGTGTAAATGGGAGTTTGGCTTAAGTGTCTGGCTGAGGGTGAGCGTATGTATGTATGTATGTGTGTGTGTGAAATTATGATGTAATACTGCTTACTGCCTGGAGGAGTAAATCGCAGGATTGATTCCACATATCAGAGATTTAAACCCAACAAATATGTTCTGTCAGACATGCTGATCATGTTTATCCTGCTGCTAATCAGTTTCTCCTCTCATCATTTTGTCCGTCTGTCTGTCATTGTGGCTGCTTGTGATCCCCTTCGCACCTAATTTCAGCAAATATCTGACCTGTTTTCTAAAATAAACGTACAGCAGCACACATCAACTGATTTATTACATCATTTCTCCCACACAGCACAGCACAGCAGCACCGGGATCAGCTGTTAAAACCGTCATGGTGACCGGTCACAATGTGTTTTATGTGTTTATCAGAACAGAAGTTGTCTGAGCGCCGCCGTTTGAAACGTGCTCCAAACCGCAGCTCGTTAGGTTAGTTACACAGCACAGTCTAGTTTATTATGGCACAAGCTTTTTACTGTTTAACAAGCTAATTATTCCAACTATTCTGATAATCAATTCATTGTTGTTTTTTTTTTATGCTTTATTTTATTGTCATCATGGTATTTCATACATTTTACTTATGTTATATAGCCCATGTAATGATGACATATACACATAAATAATGTGTGTGGGTGTGTCACCCGGTGATACATCATACAATAAAATATCCAATAAATTAAAATAATAAATAAATAAATAATGACAATTTTACAGTACTGACTTGATTATACAATGTTGTAATAATTCTGAATTAATAGAAAAAACGTCTTTGATCCCATTTCATATTTGAGAATCTACTTGAAGTATTCCCTAAATCCATAGTTTATTTATCAGAATTTCCCACCTTCTTCTTAATAAGGGTAGAAGGTAAAGAAGGAATCAAAAGGAATAATCAATTCATTAATTACCAAGCATATATACTGAACAATCTCTGGTTCCACTTCCTCAAATGAGGTTTTGCTGCTTTTCTCTTCTTTTTATATGATTGCAAACTGTTGTTTGGGTGAGAACAAGATGACATGATGGGCATTATATTCTCTAAACAATCATCAGATTAATTCATACTGAAAACTGTTGTGAGTTAGTCTTGTTAAAATATTCCTCTCTGTGCTGAACGTTTCTCCAGTTTGACTGAATTCAGCCTCGGTCAACTTGTTTGTTTGTGTGTGTGTGTGTGTGTGTGAAAGCACCGGTGGCAGAAAAATGAATGACAGCAGCTCCAAATTACATTAAGAGCCATTCTGGCTAAGAGCATCGTGGGCTTCAATACTATAATAGAGGCGATGCATCAATTTGAGCGTCCGGCTATAGATCTGCAGACAAGACTGCATAATCACAGAGCAGAGAGAGGCTCTCGGATCGAGACACGGCGGCGGTGGTGGTGGTGGTGGTGGTCACACACGGACTGATGAATTACACCCGTACACAACAAACTCAGCTGGCTGAAGAAGAGGCCATTACAGAGAATCGCATCCATCATCCTGCTGCGACGCAAAACACACAGAAATTAATATAATGTAAAACGCTCGCCACTCACTCCCTCATGTAGTGAGATTTCACTAGAAATACGAACTCCGACGCGTGAATAAATGTGTGTTTTTGACGGATTTGAGCATATATACAGTGTTCCTCCTATCTTCTAACGGCTTGTTAACACGTGTTTCCATCAGAGTTGCATGCTGGGTAGAGAGATTTTCTTCATCACGCTGCTGCAGACTGTTGCTGCCCCCGACCAGCACCTGAGTAGAGTACTAACATAATCTTTATTTTTTATTGATCCCCACAGAGGAGACCTGGACGGCCACCGAAACCCCACAAAACACTGAATAAATAGACCGAGTGGAAAAATACTGAGGAACTGACACACACACACACACACACACACACACACACACACACACACACACACTGAAACTGAAGGCAGGATCTCAGGTTTTGTACAGCAAACTAAAAATAGAGTTTAAGTGTAATTTATGCACAAGTTTGAAGTATTGTAGACCTGCAACAATACTGTGTATATGTTCACTTTGAAGGTCAAATGTTATACAAATGTTTTAAAAAAAGTTCTTGGAGATGTTTTCTTGCTGGTCTTGTTGGGAGCTGTATCTTATTTACTGGTGGGGATTTGGAGTAAATAAGGATAAACAAGGTCGGTTGCAGACTTTTAGCATTTGAAAGTCAATTTCAAGTCTCATATGGGAACAACAACACTTCTAATTAGAGCTGCAATGATTAAAACTGTTTTGATCATTGATTAATGGTTTTGAGTCTTTTTTTTTTTTTAAGAAAAATTGCCCAAATTCTCTGATTCCAGCTTCTTAAATGTGAATATTTTCTGGTTTCTTTACTCTGTGGCAGAAAACTGAATACTTTGGGGTGTGGACTGTTGGTTGGGACAAAAAGAAAACATTTTAGGTTACTTTGGGAAACAGTGATCAATATTTTTATCAATTTTTTGACATTTTATGGACAACCCTAACCCTAACCCCCATAACCCTAACCCCTCTAACCCTAACCCCTAACCCCCATAACCCTAACCCTAACCCCTAACCCCCATAACCCTAACCCTTCTAACCCTAACCCCCATAACCCTAACCCCTCTAACCCTAACCCTAACCCCCATAACCCTAACCCCTCTAACCTAACCCCCATAACCCTAACCCCTAACCCCCATAACCCTAACCCCTCTAACCTAACCCCTCTAACCCTAACCCCTAACCCCCATAACCCTAACCCTAACCCCTAACCCCCATAACCCTAACCCTTCTAACCCTAACCCCTAACCCCCATAACCCTAACCCCTCTAACCTAACCCCTCTAACCCTAACCCTAACCCCTCTAACCCTAACCCTGACCCCTCTAACCCTAACCCTTCTTCTCATTATTTAAAAACGTACTAACAAAACAATTAAGGTAGAAATTAATAACATTCAGTACTTTGATGATAGATAGAACTGACCCACACACAGCCAGAATAACAAACAATCCATTGTTACACACATCACATCTATAGGAGAGAAAAAGCAGCAGACACGGAGTAAAGAAAACGTCTACAAACACTTAAACCTACCAGACGTCAGCAGGCCTCGACTGTTTGAGGCTCTGCTGTAGCTGAAGGCTCCATCAGCCTCAGTCTGAGGCACCTGCCTGTACCTCCGTCTCAGGTAGACGCAGAAAGACGGCATAGCTGGACTGACTTAAACTCACAGGTCACACGGCTTCAGAGCTCAGATGTGAAGTCCTCAAGTCAGTCTTTAAAAAAAATGTACGACTGGTTCTTCACGTCTTGTAAAAGTGAATCCACTTCAAGAGTCAAGTTAATTTCACCCTAAAAAAGTAAAATAAGTTTCCTCGACAACTCACCAACAACAACAACAACATCTGAGCTTCTTCTCTGCACAGGTTCTTTAGAAACATCACCTACAGTAACTGACGGACAACCAGCTCGGCCAATGGGACGTCGGCTCGGCAGCGTGTCTGTCAGCACCCTTAGTTCTGACAGAGAAGACGAGACGCCGCTGGGTCTAATGTGGGCCTGTCTGCAGCGGCTCAGGTTACCGGCCGCTGCGTTCAAAAGGAAAACGTGATCCAACAAACACAAGATGACAGAAGACAAAACCTGCAGCAGAAGAAACTCGAAGCTTCTCTGCAATCAGTAATATTTACTGTATTATCATCATTACATGCAGAGTGTTTACATGCATTTACAGTAAGTAACCTGCTTACTGTTGACTTTCTGCACTAACTGGACATCTTAGATATGAAAATCTTTTACAACAAAGGTTAAGTGCTGGCTAAAAGCAAACCAGAGCTGTACCCATTTTTAGCTAATTGTATTGCTCTTTTTTCCTTTCCTTTCAAACTGTACATCACAATCAACATATTTCAGTATGTGTATTTTTATTGTACTTCCATATCTGTAGTGCACTGTGGCTTTTATCATGATGAAAGCTGTATATTTTAATTACACAGTATATTTAAAGCCCAACTAGGGACAAGAGTTGAAAATTAAGAATAGCTATAAACTCTCTGTGCAGTACATCGGTTTCATGCTCTGTATCGGAACTATGTTAAATTGCATCAAATAAAAGGAAATAATTAAATATCATGTAAACAAGAAACCTGGTTTCCTTTATCACATGTGAAAGTGTTAAAAGGAAACATATTTACTTCTCATGAATCCTAATGAGCATTAAAAAAGATCAATCTGAAACACCTGAAACTGGAAACTGAAATTAAGACTAAAATACAAGTGAAAATTTAAAAAAATAGCAAGTAATTAGTAAAATTCAGATGTATTTGCAAACTAAAAAGCACTGAAACGTCACTAAAAAAACCTCCAGGAAAAAAAAACACAACTATGATCCTCATGTGAACACTGATGTTTCTCTTGCAGTAATCATTACTATTAATCAAATCAATTGGAAATATCTTCTAAAGTTCTGTTTGGGAACTTTAGAGGGAGATTTGTACAAAAAAGCTTTGATATTTAATAAAAACACACAACTTCAGTGTGTTACATAAATTTAGGGCTTCAATCTGCACAATCTGCTCAGTTAATCATTTCAGTCAGTTTACAAGCAAAGACGCCAAACATTCGATGGTTCTTGCTTCTCCAATGAGACGATTTTAGACAAAACACTGAATTGAGAAAATAATCAGCAGATGAACAGATAATTAGAAATAGTTGCAGCCAAGTCAGTGTGGGAAGAAACTGCATTATATAAAAGGTAATATCTAGGAGAGAAGGTTGGTATCTGACTACATGTTGGTTCTTCTTGTGTTGAAATGCAATCTGAAGAAGCTTCCTACGGTGGCCCTGAAGTGCACATCACGACAACAAATAACAAGACACAACTGCAAAAGCAGAAAACACAACAACATTAACTTCTACCAGAAAAGGTAGGTGCCTGCTATCGACAAAGCTTGTTGCTGATTGGACACTCTCCCGTTGACAAGGATCATCGCTGATTGGATGGACGCACTGTATATGAAAGCATGTGGATTTTCGTTTGTTTTTTTTTTTAAATTCACACGAAAAACAGGAAAACAAAGTAATACATTGATTGTTTATCCTGTTATGAATCAAGTTGAACACAGCTTTGGGTGGAGACTACACGGACCTCAAATGAAGGCGGACAGCGCCTCCTTCCTGTTAAAAAGATGAACAGTGCGTCCATCCAATCAGCGATGATCCTTGTCAATAGGAGAGCGTCCAATCAGCAACAAGCTTTGTCGATAGCAGGTACCTACCTTTACTGGTAGAAGTTAATGTTGTTGTGTTTTTTGATTTGCTGTTGTGTTTTCCTATTTGTCGTTGTGATGTGCACTTCAGGGCCACCATAGCTTCCAGTTCCAATACTTTTCTTCTCTCCCAGAGGTCAAATCCAGCAGACAGAACATATATTTATGTATTATAAGCAAGCATGAACATAACAGATATGCTTTCATGTCATGAAAGTAAAGATAAATGTCTTTCTATAGATCTCACAACAATATCTTGAGATGCTGTCAGTTCTGTAGCGTCTTTAGACTATTTCCATCTTTCCTGCAGCCACAGTATCCCTGCCACACACACACACACACACACACACAGAGTAAATCTCACCTCCAGTAGCGCCGTGTACTTTAATCTACACCTAAACCGTCTGTGAGGCACATAATCTACAAGATTAAAGAGTGTCCTCAGCCCCTCCTGATTAATTCCCTGGCCTTTGACAAGCAGATGAAAGCCATAACAGCGTTCTGCCTCTCCACACTGTCAATCTGTCGCATGACAACATCATTCTCACAGCGTCCTTGTTCAGCTCAAGTTTTTTTTTCGGGGGGTCGGAGAAGAGTGTGCGGATTATTAAACACGTCCATGTGTGGGGTGATGTGAAGCCGTCCTTGGAGATGAGAAACATTAATAAATAAATTCCAATAGTGAAGTTTTAATTTAAATGAGCTGCGAGCGAAGCCTGAAGGAGAGCGACGGGCAGCGGAGTGTGGAGGGAAATGTTTCTGGTTAAATGCTTGAAGGGAAACACAATCCTGTCTGTGAAGGACTATAGACACACTGCAGGCCAAATTTAAGATATAAAGCTGATCCTGATGCAAATCAACATCAGAAGATACCTAAAAAATACTAAAAGTGACAGTTGTTGATGAGGCCATATCAACAAGTTAAATACATCGACACTTGTTCTTTCAAATCTGTCGTTATGATCACGAACACAGCACTAAAAAACCAAAGTTGCAACCAGCAGGAGACCAAAAGAATCAGTATAAAGGTGTCGCATGTTAAAGGCTCCTTTAAAAAGATTCGGCTGCTGAGTCGTAAGTTGACAGTCGTGACAGAAATGTGCTGAAATGTTTGGTCGTCAAACAGAAACAGAGCTTCTAGATCTCGCTGTGAGACCAAAGAGCTCGAGGCGAAACTCTGACAGTGTCGGATATTTAAGACCAAAGTCTCACAATGTGGCTGCTGTTGCTACGACGACAGAATACAACATGAAGAGCAGAACACACTGGCTGGTACAACAGTTCATAGGGTCATTTTTTTTTAATAAAGTTTAAGGGAAAAACTTTCATTTACTTTCTTTAAATTGACATCACAGAGCTACAATTCACCACATCTTCATCACACAGTCTGACAGCTTCGAACTGATATCGTACAGAATGCAACCAATGTTTTATTAGACTCATCTCGCACAGTGTGACACGCAATAAAACGAACACGACGGTTGTTGTCACGCAGTCTAAAGACGCCTCGACAGTCCAGATGAGCGGTGAGGTGAACTCAGATGTCTGCAGAAGTTGAAAATATTTCAATAAATTTGTGAAAAAATGAGCTACAGCTGACATCTGTACACTTTCAGGTTGAATAAACACAGACTGCAGAAACACTCCAGCAGTCAACATGAATAACAACCTGGAAATCTGCCTTCTTGTTCAGTCTGAACACATCTTAAAGGTGCAATATGTCACTTCACACCCTGACAGTGATGTCACGGTGTACCGGAGTACACTTCTATGTCACTGCAGCATGATGAGAAGATAAAGCAAGACTTCCAGCTGTTGTTAAGTTGTTTAGTTGAAGTTTTAGGAGACGTGTGGAGATACAAGACAGCCACGTATGTTTTTTGTTTATTTAATTTATGGCTTTTTGTACTTATTCCCTTATCTAGTATTGTTTTGAGATTGGTATTCAACTCATTACAATCCATCCATCTGTATATAATTCCTCTGTAACACCTCGTCACTCGTCTTGTTTACTTTATTTCTTTAAAGTTTAACGCTTCATTGATTCACCTGATGCATTGATGCATTAGATATTTTCACATCTGTGAGCCAAAACAAAGCCGACTAAGGCGTTTTGTTATATTATAAATAAACCAGACGTGACAATGTTCTTTAAACTAAATCCACCCGAGGACTCGGACCAACTTCAGCTAAAAAAAAAATGATCCAACTTTCCACATCTATCTCCAGAACAGCCGCCGTCGTCGTGACTCTCAGACTCTCAGAGGAGCAGTAAATATGAGGAGGCATGACTCCAGACTCCAGGGTTTGTTTTTTTTAAAAAAGAACAACTTTCACGTCCCTAAAACTATCAAAGTGATGTCTGACAGACACAGAGGGTGTTGTCATGGCTGTAAGTCTGCGTCTGTCTGTTACAAGTACACATTTATAAATGAATTTCTGTTAAAAAAATAACCAAAAAAAAAAAAAAGGCCTTGCCAAAGTGTTTGCTTGCTTTGAAAACCATGGCTCTGAATGGCTGGTGGGCTCATTGACTTGCATTACCACGTCCTGCTTTTGAACCTTGAAGGGCGCATGCATAAAAACAGATGATGACCCATAAATTTACAGCGTCCCCCGTCGCTCTGCTTCGGTCCCGGCCAGACGGATATCTAAATTTATACTGCTTAAAAATCAGTGTTTGTTCTCTCTCTCTGTGGCCTGGAGTTCTGGCCGGGTTCAGCAGTCTGTCAGCGGGATTATCTGACCAGACACAAGATTTCTCAGCAAGGAAACAAAAAAAAAAAAAAAAACCTCCTCAAGGTCTCTTTTATTTATCAACAGAAGGTGGATTGACTGTGCATGATGCTTTGCAGTAACACTGTTTCACATTAACAAAGCTGAACAGAAAACACCTGAGAGCTAAAGAAAGAAACATAATCTGAACCCTGTTTTTATCCAATTTTTATGTTTGATTCGGACTAAAATATTAATGTTTGTCTTTCTTGATGGTGTGTTTCCAACGTCATCTTATCATGACTTTCTTGTGTATTTTCCTTTTTATTTTTCTTACTTTGGTCATTGATTTAGCAGGTTTTTCTTTTTTGATCAAAATATACATTACAGAGTATCATACTTGTTGAGGTTTTACTGGAAAGTCAAGTGAGACGTGCATCAACTCTACTTGGTTTGCAACAACTCACACATTTGAACATTTGATGTGTCATTGATTAGTTTTTTTTCCATTTATTTTAAGAAACACTGACTCATCATTTAATTATAATCAGTAAAAGGACACAAACGGAAATATGTCAGTACTGCTCCATATTAATTTGGGAACATTATAGTTGCATTAAAGCTCTTTCTGCTCCTTATAACTGAGTCTGGTCTTGTATTTGTCTGTAGTGTTCAATCAATTTAACATTTTCTAAATCTGCAGGCTGTTTTAGACAATTCGTTGCTCTGGTAATAGAAATGGTCAGGTGATGCTTTCATAATGAGTTAGCATGTTTTATGTAGCTAGAAAAGGTTTCCAGAATTTAGTTGCACAATGCCAACAAACAGTTTCCCTGTAATCCGCTGTTTACATACCGTTGCAGTTATTTACTGGGAGACCATTGAGTTCCCAGTTAGCTCATCTTCTCTGGGTTTTATTTTCATGCTGTCTGAACTCATGATGCTAAGCTAGAAAAGATTTGCTAACCAGAATTAATCAGTATGTTGGACATCGATTTGAAAACAGGATGCAGGTTCGAGCTGCAACGATTAGTCAATTAATTGATTAGTCGTCAACTATTTTGATAATCAATCATTGTTTCAGTCAATTTTCAAGCAGAAATGCAAACCATTTGATGGTATCCTCATCAAGTGAGTCATTTTTTAAACACAAAAAATGTCCAAATTTCTGATTACAGCTTCTCAAAATGAGTATTTTCTGGTTTCTTTAGTCCTTGATGACAGTAAACTAAATATTTTTGGGTTGTAGACTGTTGGTCGGGACAAAACAAGACATTTCAGGACGTCATCTTGGACTCTGTGAAACAGTCTAACAGTGTTGGAAACTAATGCAGGATTAAAAATGTACACAGGTATGACTTAAGTGTCTTGCTCAAGAACACCATCATCATGTTTTCTGGGCGATAAAAGTTGTTTTCTCCAGATCCAGATTATTTTTTTTAGGAGATTTTGAGCTTTATTTGACAGCAGACCCAAATTAAATCAAAACAAGGACCCCACAGATCCCCCCCCAACTAACATTCACAGGTAGACTCGTCTAACCTCAGTGTGACCTTCAACCCTGTTTGAAGGTGAATCTCCTTGAAACATCTGTTTCAATCAAATCATCTAATCCCATTTCTACAGGCTGCGTTGGCTGTCAGCCTACTTTACATTTACATTTTAGTCATTTAGCAGCTGCTGTTGTCCAGGTGACAAAAAAGCAATGAGTCAAAAACGTCAAGGACACGACGGAAGCTGCAGAGATCGAACGTCCCTTTCAGCATATTCTGCAGTGTTAGCTTTGTATGTCTTTGTAATCTTTCTTATCCCAAACTCTGATGTTCATCTTATTTTTATCACAACTTTACTACGTAGAGTTTTGGAACTTAGTCAAATTAGCTGTTCAGCTTTTCCCGGAAAATTTACACCAATGTTGTTAAAATGTCAGAGTTGAGTGATGTGTATTGTCCCCCATAAACGAACAAACGACCACCCAGTGTATTCTAGTGGATTTATCTCATGATTGGATCTATTTCTTGGTCCAACTTGGAGAAACCGTCACTGCCCTTCAGTACTGAACATCTTTAAGTCCTACTGCTAATTTCCTCACAAGTAAAACAATATTTATGTTACTACTACTAATATTAATGACCTGTGATTATGTTTTCCTATAATAAAAGGTTATTATAAGACGTACGTAGATGTAAAGCTCATTAAATTTAATGTATCAAAGGTGTAATATATAATTAAACTTGCCTTGTATTTGCTACTGCCAATCTGGTAGTCCATTTTTTGAGTTTTCCCTTTTTGTGAGCCTATAAATCCCTTTATGATGACGTACAGAATAATCCTGGACTTTAGAAATAAACTTGAACTGACCTACATCCAATCTGGGGGAAAAAACGTGACATAAATATTGTAATAATTAGATTCGATTCCGCCCTCAAAACTTCACTTTTGTGCTTATTATCATTTTATCTCTTATTCTTGGGGAGGTTATTCACTGACGTTTGCTATTATTCATACAGTCAGGCGATCTTCACCTTCACTGTGGCCCTGCCTTATAAACATTTAACCAGCCACCAAAAAAAAAAAAACACTCTGCGCCTTGTGACAAATGTGTTATGTTCAAACTGAATTATGATCCTATTGTAGATAGCGGATTTGTTGTGGAGGCGGTGGAAGCTCAGCGTTCCTCATTTAAATATTCATGTAGGATAGACAAAGGGAGGAAATGGAAACTGAGTCGGATGAAATCCCAGGGTTCACATTTCCTAGACGGAGGAGGAGGAGGAGGAGGAGGAGGAGGAGGAGTGTCACCAGAAACTCAAGCTATCTGGAAAAGCTCAGGTGGGGAAGTTATGTTGACGTATATGTTGACGCACATCCAAAATGTCGTCACCACAAACAGACAGAAAGGATTGTTCTTTAACCGCTTTGTTCATGCAGGAGCACACGAAGCACGATGAAGTAAAATAACTGCACTCAGTGATGAAAATTCAAAGAAGAAGAAGGATAGAAACGTTTTTTTCTGAAGGTTTAAGGTTTTGGGTCAAGTAAAGCGTTCACAGATACACTTAAAAATAATGAGAAACCTTTTTATTTTATGAAAGATTCCTCGTGTATTTTAGTGTCTCACTGTCGGTTGTTGAATCATATTTTTTGACTAAAGGTTTGTGGTTTTCAGGGTTTTCTGCTTTCGAATAGCCTTGGAACTCATTCAGATTCATTATACTTGCAATGAAGATTTGTAAGCACGGATTACTACACTAAAAAAACAGCCTGGACTGGAGAAATGTGATGAATGTTGCAGCCGCAGCTAAAATAGAAACAGAAAAAGAAGGCAGATGTTGAAAGAAAAAGGATGTATGTTGTTGTCTATACACAAAATGAAACATGCCAGAATTAACCTGAAAAGGACGTCTTGTACTGAGACAAACCCTCTCAGTGAGAACATCAGGGTTGGTGACAGATGACATATTGTTTTTCTTTAGTTTGGCTGCTGGTTTATTTTCACCATAACAGATGATCCTGAACTAGATCACACATTAAGAATATATAAATATGTTTTGTAACAGGTACAATCTGATGCTGAAAACGAGTGTGATGCTGATTGGTTTAGTACTGTGGTAATAAAATATATATTGATAATACAGTATATGCTACCTGCAGCAGATGAAAAAGTGTCATAATTATTAACAGCATGATGACACCTGATGAGTAAACATCAAACTCGAGCAAACAAATTTGGCAAGAAGAGACGATTCTGTGACTTTTATTAACCAAAAAATCATCTAACTTAATATCTTGTGAGGTAGAGACGATGAAGAAGTTCTGTGTCTGGTTTTGTCTCGATGGCGTACTCACTCACTCACTCACTCATTGCTGTTTGGAATACAATATTTTCTTGCGATGGGAATCACAGAGTTGACTAAACATATCAAAGTATGAGATAAGATCTAAATGACTTTGAGCTTGATATATTTGTTGGAGCCATGCTGGCGGCTCCAACATCTCAGACCAGAACCGTCCTCTGGGATTTTCTCTACCTCTATAAAACACTGAAATATCATCTTTACTATGTGTTCATTTCTTCCTCCATGCTTGTTCATGGCACTGTGTGTATATTAAGAATAACTGGAGTCACATTCCTTGTATGTGTTGATATATTTGGCCAATGATCTGATCAAATTAATAAAAAAATGGAGTCAGCAGCAGTCAGGAATCAATGAGTTGAGGATTTGCAGATCCAGAAACTCTACACATCTTGGTTAAAACTGGACTAAATTTGGTTGAAAAGTAGCAGCAAGTTTTTGATATTTGAATTAAATATAACCATCACATCAACACATTTAAATAACCACAGGTCAACATACAGTGATAATCTCATTTATGTTTAAATTGAACCCAGTTTTAACAGATATGTAGCATCTTTTTAACCAGGTGCTGACTGTTTCCCAGCTGTTGATGTGGATCTTTACAGCAGGATCATCTCAACATGGTTCCTACAACAAGACTGGAATGACCTGAACGACCTCCATACTTTTCTCTTTGCCTCTATTGTGTGTTTTTATTTTCCTCCGCCCGCTGTAAAGCACTTTGGATCGACTGTGTTGTTTGTTAAGTGCTATATAAATAAAGTTGAGCTGAGATCTGAACCCATTAGGACAAGACAAAAGCAGGGCATCTTGTTGAGACCACGTCCCTCAGGATTCAGACTGCACTGGAGGCCAGCAGGGGGGGGTCCCGCCGCTCAGTACCAGTGAGGTCTGGCTTTTAACGCAGACCCCTCAGAGTAAATCCAGTGACACTCGGGCCTTTGGAAACACATTAAAAACTGGCCGGCTGTTTCATCAGTCTGCCACCGAGGGGGTAGCGAACGCCGAGCCGCTCCGAGAATGACTCCAACAGCCGAGCTGGGAGATCCATCAAAGCAGCGGGGAGAGGGGGGATGATTGCAGCGCCGCGGCCCATCCATCTCCCGACGAATTACAGCCCCCGCTGGGGAGAAATCAAGCGTGGAAAGGAGGAAGAGGAGGAGAGGAGGAGGGCGTAGAGGGCAAGATGTTAGAAAGAAAGGAGGAGAGAGAAGAGATAGGAGGAAGGAAGGTAAAGCCGGGACATGGATGGAGACGGGACAGATGAAGTGTAGGAGGGAAGATGGCCGCGAGAGGAGAAGAAAAAGATCCGTAGGGAGTAAAGGAAGGAGGGGAGGGAGATGGAGAGGAAGCTGGTTAGGCTACAAGGTGACAAATGATCCCAATATAAAGTCTGCTCTCCCTCCTCCGTCCAGCCTCCGTCCTCACCTCCACCTCCACGCTATAAATCTCTGTAGAGGCTGAAAACCAGGACATCCATCATCTATGTGATGCAACCCAACAATCTCAAAACACGCCACCTCGTCCTGAGAACTATAAACACGATACTTCTTTTTTTTTTTTTATTGGCCCTTGAGTATTTTTCTTAAATCAGACGGCTTCCAAGGGGGGGTCGTGAAACTAAACAATCGTCTGAACTTCCAAGAAAAATAAAAACGTCTCGCTCTTCACCGTCACCGAAACCAGCCTCCGTCTCAGAGGAGGAGCTTAGCAGGAAAGGGGGGAGCTGATAAAACTGAAGCTGGTGGGCGTACAGGAATGGGGGGGGGGGTTATGGACCGCGCAGAGACACAATTACCTGTCTAAGCCTTTTATCGACGGAGGGAGATGGAAGGGGAGGATCGAGCTGAAGATCCCACGTCATAAATCTTGGGAGAGCTCAGGAACCTTCAGCAGTATCACTCTCATCTCGACGCATCTCAGTTCATCCTTTCAATATCAGGAAAATGAAGATATAGTGCAGCTTCAGCTAAGATATGACACACGGGCAGGACGCTCAACATGCTACGAAAACAGCAAAACAGCAAAAATAACAAGCAGTTTATAAGAATAACTGTATGAAAACTTATCTACTGATCAGTGTTGTTTTAAGATGCTTCATGCTTAGAAAAGCAGAAACTATGGAAGCAGTGAAGTTGAGAAAAAGGGTTTTAAGTTCAAAAGTGCGGCTTGAAAATTGGTTAAGAGATTTTTTTATTGGGGCTGCGACTGGATATAACTTCTTAGAGACGTCTTCAAATGTCTTGTTTTGTCTGATCAACAGTCAAAAGATATTCAAGTTACTGTCATGTGACACAGAAAAGCTTCAAATCTTCACAATCGACTAATCGTTGCAGCTCTACATTTATATTTTTTTAGGGAGATTAATCGACTATAAAATATAATTTACCTTTGTGTGATTCTTGGCTGTTTGACAGATGATTCAGACTCCGGTTTGTTTCTGCATTTAAGACGTCGGACGACACTTTCGACTCGTTTTCACTCTTCAGTAATTTATTTCCTCCGCGGCACAAAAAACTATGTCACACAAGCGGTAATACGCAGCATCTAGTACCTCGCTGTCCTGCACCAGTAAACCAAAATCTATCCAGCTTCAAAATAAATGTGCAACCCTGTCACATAAAAGTTGTTCATACACTGATTTGCAGCACCAAATGAGTTTCGTAGGCCACCGAAACTGTTTCAAATCAAAATAAGGAGGAAATGTTTGTACTGAACATGTGAGGATCAATGACAAAAGCAACGCTGAAAGTCTGTTTTAAAGGTGCAGTCTGTAGAATTTAGTGGCATCTAGAGGAACGGACTTGGCAGAAATGGAATATAATATTCATAAGTATGTTTTAATTAGCGTATAATCACCTGAAAATGAGAATCATTGTGTTTTTGTTACCTTAAAATGAGGATAGGGATAGAAGATCCCTTCATAATGACCTTACAATGGAAGTGATGGAGGACAAAATCCACAGTCCTCCTTCTGTGCAAAAAATGTATTTAAAAGTTTATCTGAAGCTAATATGAAGCTTCAGCGTCCAAATGAGTCAAATCAAGTAGATATCTTTCAACGTTACAGTCTTTTTAGTGCCAAAGTTCCTCTTTTTGTTACTATACTTCCACCTGCAGCTCAACAGGGAAACACTTTCCGAGGAAAAACAAAGAGGGAATTTGATGCTAAAAAGACTGTAAATGTGTCAGATATCCACTTGATATGACTAACTCAGACTGATGAAGCTGAATAGAAGCTTCACATCAACTTTTAAATGACTGTGTGGACACACTGTGGATTTTGGCCTCCATCACTTCCATTGAAAGCACATTTGAAGGATCTTTTAATATCCAGTATGAACAGGAGGAATGATTACAGCGAGGAAAACCTCTTTCACTGCTCATATGGACACCTGACTGATGTTTTAAGACACACTTGAGAAATTGTGAACCTCTCCTTGAAGGACTGAAGAGGAATAAAAGGAAGTTCATGCTCTGAACAGTTGGGAAATTATTTTATCTGAGCTTCTAACATCTCATGTCCAATACAGCATCTAGTAACTATAGCCATGAGATAAATGTAGAAGCTAATAAGAAGCTCTAGAGTGCTTGAATTTATGTACTTGGAAAGCTGGTGAAGTGTCCCAACAGGGGGCGCCACACTGCCATGTGTGTGTGTGTGTGTGTGTACAGCGTCATTCAGCCTGGTTCTTGTGTTATCACAGTGTGTCAGAGCGTTGTGGAGACCCGGTGACACCGACATGATGAGAAAGCTTCCCCGCTCTGAAGGAAACATAATTGGAGTGCCACAGAAAAAAAAACATAGCGAGCAGCACAGCAGCTCCGCAGATCCACTTATTACATGTGACGGGACTCTGATAACCTCGACAAAATAACCAATTATCAGCCGTTTGATTCTTGACCTCTGCTAATTAAATTGCTGTCTTACAAACCAGACATCAGTTTGCAGCACTGTTCCGCTATGTAATTCACACAGAAAGCATCAGATGTCTGGAGAAGAGAGAAGCGGTTTAGTGCTGCGTGGAGGCTGATCTCACTTTCAATCATGTTCAAGTTTGTGTTTTTAGAGATTTCACAGGCGGAAATGTAGCTGATTCACACACTTTTAAAAATCCACTTCATTTTAATCTGTATGTTTATAGAATACATTGTTTTAATTGAGAAATTTCCTATTATATGTTATTTATTGTTCCTGTTTTCTACATTTTTTACCTTTTTTTAAATTCTCAACTGTTTTACTCTGTTTACATGTTTTTTTTTATAATTTTTGTTTTTGTCTGTTATTGTTTTCATTTTACTGTTTTGTTTACAGTTTAGTTATTTTTAACTGAATTTTTATACCATTTTAACATTAAACAGTATTCTTTAAAAACATTTCCATTAATGTTATTATTTTCATGTTACAATTTCTCAGATTTTTTCAGCTTTTGTTGTTTTTATGATTAGCTTTTTTTTTTTTTTACTGATTTACACCTTTTTCATATTTGTTTTACATTTTTTTTTCTTTTTTCACAGTTTTCTGCATTTTTTTTAACTTATTTACTCTGTGTTATTGTTTTCTTTTAAGGTTTTTTTTTACTGTTTTACAATTTTTTTAAGCATTTTTAGTTTACAGTGTGGTATATTTTTTACTGTTTGTTACAATTTTCTTTTTTATTCTCAACTGTTTTACTGTTTTTTACATGTTTTTTTAATACTTTTTGTTTTTGTCTGTTATTGTTTTCATTTTACTGTTTTGTTTACAGTTTAATTATTTTTAACTGATTTTTTACACCATTTTAACATTAAACAGTATTCTTTAAAAACATTTCCATTAATGTTATTATTTTCATATTACGATTTCTCAGATTTTTTCAGCTTTTGTTGTTTTTATGATTAGCTTTTTTTTTTTTTTTTACTGATTTACACCTTTTTCATATTTGTTTTACTTTTTTCTTTATTTTTTCACAGTTTTCTGCATTATTTTTAACTTATTTACTGTGTTATTGTTTTCTTTTAAGGTTTTTTTTTTTTTACTGTTTTATAATTTTTTTAAGCATTTTTAGTTTATAGTGTAGTACATTTTTTACTGTTTGTTACAATTTTCTTTTTTATTCTCAACTGTTTTACTCCGTTTTTTACATGTTTTTTTTTTAGAATTTTTGTTTTTGTCTGTTATTGTTTTCATTTTACTGTTTTGTTTAGTTTAATTATTTTTAACTGATTTTTTATACCATTTTAACATTAAATGGTATTCTTTAAAAACATTTTCATTAATGTTATTATTGTTATTGTTGCCATTTTCTCAGATTTTTTCAGCTTTTGTTGTTTTTATGATCAGCTTTTTTTTACTGATTTACTTTTGTTTTACTTTTTTCTTTCCTTTTTTCACAGTTTTCTGCATTATTTTTTAACTTTTTTCCTGTGTTACTGTTTTCTTTGCAGCTTTTTTATTGTTTTACTATATAAGTATTTTTTAGTTTACAGTGTGATACTTTTTTGTCTTGTAACGTTTTTTACTGTGTTACTGTTTTCTTTACAGTTCATTTTTTAGTTGCAGTTTTTACTCATTTCTTTCATTGTTTTTGCTTGTTTTACACTGTATATCCTGCTGTCTTTTACTGATTTGTGCTTTTTTTGCTAAATATTTTATGCACTCTGATCTTAAATATAATAAAAAAAAGTGTTATGGATATAAATGATATGCAAATATGACACAATCAGGACAAACTGGACTGAATTTGAGACGCACTGCGAGAGGATCACATCAGTGCACTATTGTGTCACACCTCTGCAGGCACACACACACACACACACACTCTCCATATACTGCATAGTCAAATACGCCTCGAGGCAACATCTTGAGCACACTCAGATGTCTCCTCTCACACACACACACACACACACACACACACACAACATGACACTGAAGCATGAAACACACAGCGGAGATATATACGAGTAGCACACTGTAATGACTTTCCTTTGACATTTCCACACTGTGGAGGACTCAATATCCATCTAGAAGGTCCCAGCTGGCGGCGGCGGCGGCGGCGGTATACACTGTACGTGATTCACCAGTCAGCCGTGGACAAACACAGATGCTCACAGGAAACGCTCTCAGCTGCACAACCACCTGTCAAACACCTGAGTCTGACGTCTCTCTGTGTACAGTATGAATGCTGTGTGTTTGGCCTGAAGTGAGCATGTGTGAACTGATACGATGTGATGTCATTAAGTCCACACGGGCACAGATGTTACATATAGTCTCTCTGAAACATGAAAGGGATTATCAAATAAATCTCTGTTGATTGTTTGCTCAATTAATCGATTAGTCGTTGGATCTGTAAAGTTAACAGATTAGTTGTTTGGTCTATAAAAAATGTCAATCACTGTTTCCCAAAGTCCAAGATGCAACCAAAAATGTCTTGTTTTGTCCCAACTAACAGTCGACAACCCAAAGATATTCTGTTTACTGCAGTGTTTCCCCGGTAACAGTACAGGGCTGGCAGGTCACCGGGCCAACGTGAACCTCCGCTAGGCCAAAAAAATATTTTTCAATGCCAATAATAACGCCAAATATCCATTCATTTGTAATAAATAGTGTTTGGGAGCCGCTGTGTAGCACTGTTCTGAGGCGTGAGTTAACCTCTGTGTCGTTGCCTGGGAAACTCTTGGTAGCTAGCTTGGGAGTGAGCGGCAGAAAAGTGACTGCGAGCGCAGCAGAGGAAAAGGTTAGCAGTAAGGTGTCAATCTGGCAGTAAATGTGCAGTACAGACTACAGTTTGTCAGTTAATAAGTGCTGCAGCTTCTCAACACCAAGAAAAGTCTGTTGTTTCCCAAACTGCTGGAAACTTGAAGGCGGTTAGCAACAATAAGGTTAGCCTAACCTGACGACGCTAAACAGAGAAAGTCAGTCTCCCGCAACCTCTTACCCAGACGACTCCTACATTTAAGATAAAAAATAATGACACATTCTTTCTTTAGCTGCATATCTATCAGGCTGCTCTTCTACATGTTGTCTCTTCTCTCCACTGGGAGCCATTTTTGTCATTTCCCATCAAGATTTGCAGACGAGCAGTGAGAGGAAAATGATTGATCACCTAATTTTTCCATTTATATTCCACCTAACCCGACTCATATGAATGAAAACAGCAAGTGCACTTAGATACCTGCTTATTGTCTTTGCACACAGGGGACCCATGACTACATACAAACCCATTAGATGGGTGATACAGAAGAGCCGATGTTCATTTATTCACGTCTCTACATCTTCAGAGTGGTTCAGGACCACCCGAGTCAACAGCGATGACCCCGCTGCTTCACTCATGACAGTAAAAAACAAAAACACATCAAAAGACGTCTTCTATTTTCTATCTGCCGAGACTTCAATTTCATGTCAGCTCACAACAGGAGTTGAGGCTGAGCGATGGAGGCGTCGCACCACACTGCGAGCAGAAAAAAAAAAACCCAGGAAAAGGAAAAAAGGATCAAAACCCTGCTTTCCGCTTTTTTTCTCGCCGCACGGTGCTGAGAAATGTGTCTGTCAAAGAGGAAGAGGAGCCACCGTGAAACAGGTTTAACCGGCTCCTCGGTCTCTACAGATCCACTCGGTGAGGTTTGCATCCTAAACCTGAGAATGAAATATAACCAATAATAAAAATGTTCCCTACAAGCAGCAGCAGCTGGATCTGATGAACAGACTTTTACCGTAACAGCAGGAAAACTGAGATGTTGTTGTCGAGTGCGGGAAGAGCAGGAAGAATCCGATGTTAATCCTTTTAGTTGCTGTTTCCAGCTCAGATCAAATTGCTAAATAACTAAAACGGGACCGTGTTTATTTTTTCTGTACATTTATTTCATTGAGGTTTCCACAAATATCTGTAAGTGTGATAACAGATATATTTCAGTCCCGTTTTGAATACAATACTACAGGAACTGTTGGGAAATGTTTTCTACAGCTTCTGAAACAGCATTTGAACCATCAGAGGAAAGAAAAACTTCTACTACTTATACTATTTGTGGGGTCAACTCCTTAAAAGCACCACCTTTTTGTATAAAAACCTGAAAACAACATCGCAACATTAAAATAATTAACTGTTCTTGAACACTTTTGAATTCAGTCATGATCGTGGTCTCATCTGACGGGTAAACTCTGGAGTTTATTATCAAAAAAGTCATAATTAGTCTAAGTGACACTGAACCAAATGTACAAAAGGTACAAACATGGTAAAAGTAATTTATTTTCTTTTATGCCTATTAGTTTTTTTTTATATAATATAGCTGTATGTGTGTTTAGTCAGCTTGGAAACACAGTGGAGCCACTGGACAGTTCTCCTGATCTACTTCCTGTTTTTTAAGTAAAGGAGACTCTAAAAAGACACTCAGTAATGATATTATTGGTCCTCAGAACTGTAAAATACCACATATCAGTAAAAATAACAATACTGAATAAACTGTTGATAGATTGTGTCAAAAAAAATGGCCAATGTGCAATTGTCTCTCCCACAGCCCAAGGTGACGTCTCCAAACATCTCTTTTTTTGTCTGACCAACAGTTAAAAACCCGAAATACACAGATTTAAAAAAAAAACTGAAAATCTTCATAAGATAGTTTATTCATGAACACTTATTGTAACACTTTAATTTTCTAAAATTAAAAGCGTAATAAATACAAAAACAGGATTTTTAAGCCTCTTTCCTCTTTTAATCAAATACAAATACAAATAATTTTGCTGCCTCAACAAATACAAATACAAATACAAATACTGGGATCTCTGCACATCCCTAATGTGGAAATCTGATGTTTTAACATCACAGATGATGAACAAAACATGAGTCTTACAGGTAAAACATGACACTGAAGTCAGCTGTTACAGGAGGGGAGGCTGTATTGAAGAAAGAAACATCAGTAATAATATTTATAATAACCAAAGACATGTATAGATAAGAAGACGAACTAAAATACCAATGTTTACCTCTACATGTCAGCCACATTTATCTCTTCTGCTGAATCAGAAGCATTTCTCTAACCTCTGATCTTGGCTCAAGTTTAGAGAATCTTTGAGTGTGTGGTAATTTCCTGCTGCTTCCTCTTTTGACAGACGGTCTCGATGTCTCAATGAGGCGGTGAGCGCGGACTGCCAAACGCCGCTGCCGCCGCCGCAGGCAGAGATCGACAGCATTCACAGACATATGGAGCTGTTTATGCAACACCACTTGAGTTTACTTGTGCTGAAAAAACACATCTGCTCAGCACAAGAAACGTGACGACGAGTCAGAAGCTGCATCCACAACAAGTCTGAAGGATAAACGAACCAAAAAAGGAGAGTTGAGAGTTGAGTTTTCTGACTTATTGTAGAAGAAAATGTGAATCTAGTATCAAGGATTCAAGTTGAAGTTGATCTTTAGACTTCTTTTGAGTGCTGGATGTCCTCTGCTGTCAGTCAAAGCATACTGCTGCCTCCCTCAATTAGTTTAAAGTACAGTAAAGTTTGATTAAATTGATATTTTTGCTTATTTTATGTCACTGCGCTCCCTCTGAACCAGCTGTCATTCTCCAGCCAAATCTCTTAAGAAATTACATCCATATTGGACGATTGTGCGCAATTTACATCTGCTGCCAACAGTCAGTCAAAACACTAAATGTGTCCTTGGAGAGTAAAACTGTCACTGACTGGAGTTCATGTCCAGACAACAAGTAGTCCTGTTTTTGTTTTTTTTATTTTTGACCCCCCTGTTGTCTTCCCGTCGACCATGCAACTTTTGTCCTCCCGGGTCAATTTTGACTCCGGAGGACAAAAGTCCACAGATGCTATAAATTTTAATAAGACACCTAAAATTCAATGGAAGTAGTGATTACTTTTACTTGCAAAGTGTGTGGTATGGAACCATCCATGTGATTTTCAGGCAATTAGATGACAGAAATCCATATTTGTGATATAAAAACATTTGAAAATGGGTCAAATTTGACCCGAGGACAACAGGAGGGTTAAAGATAGATACTTTATTTAACCTGAGAGAAATTCACCTTTTAGTAGCAGCATCATACAACCAAGAGATAATAAACAATATGTAATAACGCAACCTAAATCTACAAAAACAAATGTTCAAGTTGACTTAAAGTGATGATGCTGTTAGTGCAAAACTGTCGGTGCCTGTCAGATGACTTCTAGGTAACATATTTACAGTATATTAAAAAAAAAAAACAAGTTAAATAGATTTTAAAAAATCTGTGTGAAACAGGCTGATACAGCTTTAACTAGTTATCTTAGTTGTCTACTTTATCTGTTGTAGCTACAATTTTATATAAATATAAATTAAATTCAACCAGGAGAAGTTCCTCACTGAGATTATGAATCTTATTAGATGCTTCTGGTCCTGACAAAGACAACAGCAGCAGCACGTAGAACCTAAAACAAAGCTGTTACTAAGGCTGCAAGTACATTTGTTTTCATTATCAATTCATCTGTCTTTTTTTGTTTTTGATTTATTGATTAGTTGTTTGGTGAAAAGCCAACAATGACGTCCTCAGATCTCTTCTTTTGTCCGACAAACAGTCAACAACCCAAAGATTCAGATTACTGTGATGGAGGACCAAAGACATCTGAAAATATTACAATAATGATTAATAGATTATCAAAAATAGTTGCCGATTAATATAATAGCTGGCAACTAATCGATTAATTGACTAATCGTTGCAGCTCTAGAGATGTTTCCCTAAACTTAACCATACTGTAGTTCCTATGCACAAATATAGGAGAAATTATTACAAATTGGCATTGAGCTTGATGTCATCATTAAATGAAACCCAGAGTAGTATCAAGGTTTGGTCTGGCAGTAGGATTACAGACTGTACATGCAGGATAAACAGAAATGAAAGCATTTAAAATGTTAACAGAGCAGCTTAAATGTCTAAAATGTGGAATTATTTTAAAAAATTGTACATTACAAGCAGAGTAACACTGATGTTACTACTTTAAAAATGCATTACATTTCATTTTAATTAAAATTAATGTGACATTCTTTCATTTATGGTCTGTTTCCTCACATTCATAAAAGATGTTTTTTGTGCTCTTGTTAAAAATATAAGAAAACTAATCTGAATTATTCTCTTGTTGCAAATCTACTCTGAATTCAATTAGCTTTACTAACCGTACCGTACATAATGTGAGCTCAGTGCAGCCATGTTTGTAATGAATCGGGGGGGGGATAAATACTTCAGGTGAGGATCAAAATCAAAAACACAAGCTGTTCTCGGTAGAGACACATGAGCAGCTAATGTCATGTGACACGTGGTGGAGGACAAACAGGAGCCTCCGGTCCGAGGGGACGGGACAGAACACGAGAGGGACAGCGGACTATATATATCATGACGTCCAGCTGCAGAGGAGTGATGGCGAGCGTCCAGCGGAGGACTGAAGCAGCGGACCGTGTAATTATCATATTACTATACGATGTATGGAGCCAAGCAGCCGCACCGGAGAGACTGATGCCTTCAGTTCTGAGTATCATGGAGCAAAGAGACGCAGTCAAACCTCTGCAGTCACCTCTGAGATTTTAATCTCTGCTAAACTGGCAACTGATCAACCCCCCCTAAAAAAAAAAAACCTTATTTTGGCAGCAGAAGATTCCTCTTCTGAGTGGTCACCATAGTAACGTCTGTGTTTCAACTTGGTTTAAACATGTGAAAGTGGTAAAATGATATATTATCAATAAAACTACGCCTCAGTTAATGATACATGTTTATGTAAAAAATGTACCAAAATTGTTGGATAAACACCTTTATTTTCAAACATAATTAATGATATAATTTACCTTATTTATGCCTAAATAAAGCCAACTTCTCCACTATGGAGCTAAAGTACTCTAAAACCATACATCACTCTGAATTCTGAAACGATTAGCCGATTAATCAATTAGTCGATCGACAGAAAAATACATTTAGCAACTGTTATAATCATCGATCAATCGTTTCAGTCATTTTCCAAGTAAAAGTAGAAATAAAACGCAAGTTCAAGGCTCACATGACATGATTTGCAGATGTTTTTTGTTGTATATTGAGCTGCAATGATAAGTAGATTAATCGATTAGTCGAGCGACAGCAAACTGATCTGCATTTTAGTCATTTTTTAAGCTATAATTTGCTGATTGCAGCTTCTCAGATGTGATGATTTGAAGCTTTTCTGTGTTATAAATCATAATAAACTGAATATCTTTGAGTTGTTGATTGTTGGCAGGGAAGGAGAAAACATTTGACCTTTGACTTTAGGAAACAGTGATCAACATTCTTCATTTTTTGGACATTTTATAGACCAAACAACTCATCTGTTAATGGAGAAAATAATCAACATATTAATCGATAATGAAAATAATCGTTAGTTGCAGATTCAAAAACTAAAGAAACAGTTGAAATGTAAATATCGTTACCTGCTATGCCATGATATTTAATAATCCTACATTATAATTCCAAATATAAACACTGGTTATACCTTTGAAGAAAAATATGAATTCATACACAAACAGACAACAGAGCTTCAACTACGACGACTGTTTACATTATTGATCAATGACTTCAATCTTTTTCTAATTATTTAGTCTATAAAATGTCACAAAATACTGAAAAAATGTCTAAAACCCAAATATATTCAAGTTAAATGTTTCACCACTAACAGCTTTACAGTAGAAATGATCTTGTTTAAGGGTTAAAAAGCTAAAATAATCAATAGTTTAAAGGTATGTGACTCTAACTGAGCACATTTTTTTTTAAATGCAAAAATCAGACGTCTCAGCTCCACATTCACACTGAACAATTCAAACTAAATAAGTATCATGAATCATAAAAAAAACGAACGTCTTTGCTCAGAAAGGCTTCAGCGATCAATATTTAGTGGAATCACCTCGACTGTTTATCAGGGCTTCGCTGGATCTCGGCATGCTCGATCAATACTCGATCAATACTATATTAAGTTTAATCAGGTGTGTTTGTGCTGGAATTTAACAAAGATACGAAGCAGCTGCGGAGCGTCGAAGCAGGAAAACACTGAAATCATGCAGCAGTTTTGTTATATTTATACTTATATTGTCACCTTATTTAATTATATTTTACCAAAGTTTTAATAATAACAAGCTCATATTTAACTCAAAACAAGTCCTGCATCTCTAAAGCAAATCCAATTAACGGGGACTGAATGTGAACAAATCTATCAGCAATCAAATCTGCTCCATCTGCCAGAGACTGAACTGATCGGTTTAGCCGCTGGAATATCAATTAATCCTGCAGCAGGGGAAAGATATTCCAGGAAGTCGGCAGTCTGGGAAACAAAGGCGTCTCAATTTACCCCGATTTCATTTAGAAACGTGAGATCAGCAGCAGCAGCAGCAGCAGCAGCAGGCCGAGGGTTTGAAACTGAGCAGGTATAAAAATAAATCCAGAAATTCAACGTTTGTTTTGTTTTATTTTATTTCTCATTTGTGTTTTAACTGGTACAGCACTGTGTTTTTCACCTGTGAGCCACATCAAAGACAGAGTTTCATGGGTTTATGATGGACAATTAAGTGTTTTTTATGTTTCCAGTAGAGCTGCAACGATTAGTCCAAAATTATCAACAACTGTTTTGATAATTGATGATTTTGTTAACGGTTTCTTTAATCCTCTGTGATACTGACTGAATATCTTTTGGCTGGGGATTGTTGGTCGGGACAAAACAAGACATTTGAGGTTGCATCTTGGGTTTCTGATACTTTATAGACCAAACAACTAATCAATTAATTGAGAAAATAATCAACAGATTAATGGATTGTAGTCCTAGTTTTCATATTCGTGGTTTAAATGATTAAATTCACTGTTACAGAATAAATACAAAACACATTTTTAGTCAATACATTACAGATGTTGTTATATAGTCAGATAGACAAAAGAAACTGCAGCACACAAACAACATTTTAATGCATATTTTACAATTATTCTCTGTTTAACGTTGCTATATTTTTATTATATGTGCTGTTTTTTGTTGTACAAAGAGCCAAAGTGAAACATGAACGTCCAGGTTTGGTTCCAGAAGTGAGAAAAGCTCATTAATAATCTCATTAACATTTGTAATTATGCTAATAATCAATAATACAGAACCTTTCTCAACAGCATGTCGTGTGTCTCGCTTCATATGTTTAGATAATATCATTATTTATTCAATATTCATGATTTTTAGCAGCTTTTAATGAACATCGTTTCCCATAAGCCTTAGGACTTGGAAGCGTTCACATCATCTGACGACTCAGGAAGGTCGTATGAGGGTTTAAAACACTGTGCGTTGACAAAATGACGTTATAATTTGGGTTTTATTACATTGAACAACAGATTTCGGCTGACGTGAGGTATCAGTGTTTGTTTGGTTTTCAGGTGCTTTTATATTATTAAGTGACTAATAAATCAGACGTATCAGAGCTTTCAGAAAAATCACAGTTTCCCACCAATAATTACAACTTAGAGGTTGACGTGAACGTTGTTTACATGTCGGAAACTCATAATTACTGTAACTCCACTATGACTTCAATGCAGAAGAGGCCAGTCCATGAGCGAGTGGAGGCGTTGTGGCGAGTTCAGACGTGTCCGTGATAACAGCAGGACGGAGACGAGCGAACGCACAGATCACAACTAGAAAGATGGAAAAATAACTTGCGAGTGATAAAACCAAGTTACTCCAGGAAAACACTTCATTTTTGCAGGAAGACAGATATAAGAGACGTTGCGTGGAACGGAGGCTAGACAGGAAGTGATGTCATGACCTCAGCTCTCTAAACGTTCTCATTTTTATTTTGTTTAAATCTCATATATCAAAGAGCAGTTCAGCTCTTATTTGAATCCTGAGGTATGAGGTGGGGGCGGAGCCAAACAACACACACACACACACACACACACACAGAATAATACAAACCAGTTCATTCACACACTGCTGTGATGTGTGTGTGTGTGTGTGTGTGTGTGTGTGCAGCAGTCAGCTGTTACTGATTCAAGCAGACATCATTTTCTGCTGTAAGTCTGTGATTTTAAATATTCATGATTGAAAAGCTGAGATTAAAAACATCCCTCACCCATCCGTCCGTCTCGTTTAAGTAATGTGTGGCTCTGGCTTGTCTGAACTGAGCTCACCACGGAAATAAAAAACAGTGGAGAAGACGAGAGAAGAGCTGAACAGTTTACTGTTATTATCATTATTATATACTGTATGTGCTTAACACTAAAATTACAAAGATAAGCACAGTCTAGAGGCTCTTTCCTGCTCTCTGATCAATAGTAAACTCCTTTTACTCAATATTTCTGACAGCAGAAAACAAATAAATCTGTTGCTGCTGCTTGTTCAACTGCAGATCTAACAGACTGTTGAGAGGAATGTTTTTAACGTTAAAGTCAAAGCAGACCTTCAGCCTCTCTTTAACTTTATATGAACAAATGAACAGAACTTGCACTTAAAGGGGACATATTTACATTTCCAGCTCTATATTTATATTCTGGGGCTCTACTGGAATATATTTACATGATTTACAGTTAAAAAAAACTCTTTATTTATCTTCTACTGGCTCTTTATGCAGCCTCCTCAGTTCAGCCTCTGTCTGAAACAGGCCGTTTTAGCTCCTGTCTCTTTAAGAGAGTCCCCGCCCTCCTGATGAGCCCACTCTGCTCTGATTGGTCAGCACTTGGACAGTAGCAGGATTTCACTTCTTTTTCTCGTTCTTTACTTGAAATGGAAACTTCTCAAATACATCCGTACATGTTTGAGCTAGAATCTGATCTGAAATATGAGAGTGAACAACGTGAACAACCTCAGAGCGGACGGCTGTTTGTGAGCATGTGCAAACAATCTGATGTCATGACAAGGAGGAAGTAGAGGTAACTTTGTAAACGAAGCGTTCAGAGCAGGTTGGAGCCCTGATTTTTGACTTGCAGGCAGCATTTTTACATACGTTCACCTCATGTTTAACATCCAACATCATAACAGGATAAAAATAACAGAAAATCACAAAAAACACGATACGTCCCCTTTAATAACAACTGGATAAAGATTAAAGCAGCGAGTTTTAGGAGGTTTTTGTTTGTTATTTAACTTGTTTACCTCTTAGAGAGTTGAACAGATTTGTTAAGATGTGCTTATAAGACATATATTTAAGAGAATTTGTGGCATTCACCAATTTTCTTGTACTTATTTTCTCTTCGCTATGACCTAAACTTCAGTTCAGACTTGTTTTATGAGTCATGAACATGAACAGTCTGACTTTTATCACAGGAAAAAAAAACACTAACTTGACCTGAAATCATAATAAGTTTTAATCTGAATGAAGTTTAAATATGATACTGAAATAAAACATGTGAC